>NC_089598.1:110316418-110587157 GCF_019320115.1 Miscanthus floridulus
TCTTAGTGAGTAGTTACATAGCAAGTTTGGGTGCCTAAGTAATCATTGCAACTAGAATTGTTGGATAGGTGGCTTGCAACCCTTATAGAGCTAGAGCAAGTTTGCATTACGCTATTTGTCATACTAATCAAATTGCTCTAGTTGATTTGTTGATTTTTAAATAGGCCATTCACCCCCCTCTAGCCATATTAGGACCTTACATAGGGTGAATAGTCCTTTCTAAAACTAATTACGCCGGCTAACTGAAACAAATGCAAAATTAAAACTATCGGTCTAGCCAAGACTACACCCCTCTATCTAAGTACTCAAGCACCTTATAAACTGTTTACACCAAAATTTGGAAGGAGAGTCACAGAGACCCAGAAGCTCCTAGGATTGTATCATCAAGTGATCAGTTGCGGGCGGATTAGAAACAGCTGATTTAGACACGAAATCTAGGAATCAGCTTTCTTCGGACAGCGCCAGCAGATAACGACAAGGCTACGATCAATGCCAGGACAAAAACATGTTGGTCTCTACAAAAAGGGAAAGATTAGAGTCCAAGTTATCTTAAATTAGGAATATTTTCATTTTTATGCCAAAGTCTGTAACAAATCGTGCTCAAATAGGATTCATGTTTAGGCTTCGGGTATAAATACCAAACCCCAGCTATTGTAAGAAGAAACCAATCAATCAAATACAAGTCAATTACTTTTTTCGGCTCTGGCCACCCCTTAGGAGTAGGAGTAGAGTAGATCTCGGCGAGTTCTTCAGCAAGTACTGCTGCATCGAACCGGTCGACCTCTACTGCTTGTTGTAAGTACCGTCATGGTTTATACCTCTATTCGTATGGCTGCATCGATCCGGCTGACCCCCACTGCGGCTCTGGTATAAGCTAGTTATCGACTCTTGCCTAATTCAAGTATGGCCTGTGTGATTCTGCCTCACACCCCACTGCTTGAATTAGATCGAGGTCAAGTTATCGGCTCTACCTTTGAATGACAGTCTTTGGTAGATTCATTAAGTTACCGATATTGCTTATTGCTTTCATTGGTTATCTAATTACAGCAATATCACTCTGACCGATTGAGATTGATCTGGATCAGCCTTATATCTTATTTAACCCATCGCTTGCTAATCTTAAACTGATCTAATCTACATCTTAAATGATGAGTTATGTTTTTATTGGTTGTTTTATATCAATCTTAATTGTGCATAGCGTGCGGTTAAGGCATGTTCGATCTTGAGTAGATCTATTGGTTAGCGAGAACCGTTCCATGGTCCATCATCATGGCCTGTGGGATTCTGCCTCTCACCCCACTGTTGGCACCGTGGAGTGGGGATCATTAGTTGGTAGATCCATTCCTGAGAAGGCATGACCTTAACTGTGCGCTATGCCTGAATCGGCTGTTTAGCCGATATCGAATGCTTTCACGAATAGTTCACATCACGAGATCATTGAAGTAGAGATAAGTTGAAAGATGTGTTAGCTCCATGATCTTGTTGTTGTATTATGACCTGCATGATTCTGCCTCATGCCTCACTAATATTAGTAATGAGTTAGGGTCGTCGAGTCTATTATTGTTTCTACCGCCTGCATGATTCTGCCTCATGCCCCACTGGTCATGGCAATAGATGAGATCTAACATGTTCATTAGATTTATCTTTATTATTAGATGGTTGAGCGGTGTTGAATTGTTTCTTTACATAAACAGGAGTTCGGTTACTTGTAATCATTGGCTCATTATAAACCAATCATCGTTGATATCTTATTGCCATTGATTAATGTTTGCTTAAATGATATTTATTCTAAATGATAACCGATTCTTCTTCACACGACCCCATGAGCTCTAACTGACTTATTCTCATGAATATACTGGGATCGGCTATTTAGCCGATTTCCTTCCATATCGGCTCTCATAGCCGTACTTTCGGAACTGTCTGGCAACACCGGCAAGTTCCGCCCTTAATTACTGATGAACTTTCTCTCCTTATCAATTGCAGGGTCAAATTGACTGGCACGCCTCGGGAGGATTGCGTAGGATCAACCACCCCTGCGCTGAAGCTAGGCGGATCTGCTTCATCGAGCGGACCCTTCCAGCTTGCTGCGTGTGTCCTTGGCACAGGACGAAATTTTGTGTCGACACACGTTTCTGGCACGCCCGGTGGGACACCACAATCGTTATGGCGGTTCACAACAATGACAACATCCTTATGGTACATTATGAAGACCTGCCTGACGAAGATAGGGATACCATCAACAAAGCTACGAAAGAATTTTAGAAGAAGTGTTTGCTGTCCTACACCAAAACGCATGACAGCACGATTATTCAAAAATTTCCACTACCAAGAGTTCTACTACACGACAGACAGATACAGTCAAAGCTGAAGAAAGGCATTTCTTTATGGAAGCCATAGACAAATCTATTCATGATGCCCTATCAAGCCGCAATGAAGCTTTCGTTGATGCATTTCACAACGTCATGAATGAGGCGATTCATGGAATTCCAGTTAGTCAGGTTGGATTGACTTGTTACAACATTCTAGATACATTGACCCAAGGGACTAATCAAGTTGACACCAGCCATCAAGAAACAGCACCAGCTGGTAATGGTGAAGTCCAGCCACTTCAAGGTTCATCTGAACAAACTCCAGATGCTACCATGAATCAGATATAGTATAATCCTGGACCGTCAATACAACATGTGCAACAGCCGGCGGGGAAAAGTCAGAACTAGATGATCAATTTTGGCACATCAGGCCATATACCATCGTCGGCTCAGAAGATAGCACCATCCGTTCAGAGGATCCGTAGAGATATAGATCCTTATGTCTATAATTAGAGACTTCAAGCAGCAAGCCAGCAAAAGACCCAACAGATTGAGATTCCACAAGGCTATCACTATGGCACGGATTATAATACCCTCCACATGATACCAAATCTAGAATATCAAGGCACATGGGATTTCAATCCACAGATGGGTCAGTAAGTACTGAGAAATCCAAATCCACAAGCTGATGAGTTGCTGATGAAGGTGACTGAGATGATGAAGAATTAGTTTGGCCTGAAGCCAAAAGGGTTGACCTTTTCGTACAAACACCCATATCCAGAGTGGTATGATTTGGTCGCTCTTCCTACAAATTACAGGCTCTCGAAATTCACCAAGTTCACTAGTCAAGACGGTACAAGCATAATAGAACATGTCAGTCGATATCTTACACAATTGGGTGAAGCATTAGTTGAGGATGCCCATCGAGTTCATTTCTTCTCCTTGTCCCTATTAGGGTCGGCCTTCACTTGGTTCTCGTCACTACCAGTCAACTCTATTGTCAATTGGGCTGACCTGGAGAAGAAGTTTCATACATATTTCTACACTAGGACTGGAGAGAAGAAAATAACCGATTTGACAACCATGAGACAGAGGACTAATGAATCGAGCACTGAGTTTCTTTAGAGATTCTGAGAGACTAAGAATCTGTGTTTCTCGTTGAGCTTGGCCGATGATCAGTTAGCTGCTTTAACCGTCCAAGGAATGCTGCCAATGTGGAAAGAGAAACTGCTGGGACAGGAATTTGACAACTTGGGTCAATTGGCTCAACGAGTGACAGCACTTAATAGCTAATTCCAGAGCATACACAGAGATACCCGATTCCAGAAGAGCACCTCAGTGGCCAAAGCTTACGATCCATATTCAGTCGATGACGGCTATAAAGATGAAGAAGAAGAGGTTGCTGTAGCTGAATGGAATTGGGGCAAGAAGATAGTGATGGTGCCAAATCCTTGGGGAAGAGGTGTTGAGGAGAGTTATGACTTTGATGTTACCAAATCGGACAAGCTCTTCGATTTCTTGCTTGAGAAGGGGCAGATCAAGTTGCCCGATGGTCATGTCATGTTGCCCCCTAATCAGTTAAAGAACAAGAAGTTCTACAAATTCCATAACGCTACTTCTCATTCCACTAATGAGTGCAGAATCTTCAGGCAGCATATACAGAGAGCTATTCAGCAAGGGAGGCTCAAATTCGATACACCTCGGAAGATGAAAGTCGATGATAATCCTTTCCCAGGAGATCAGAACATAGTTGATGCTGGGCTGTTCAAAGAAAAAACTAAGGTTCTAACATCAGCCAAATCAAAAGAAGCTAAAACAGTTGATCCCAAGATGCAAATATCGGCTAATGAGTACAGAGAGATTAGAAGACGCCGTGCCAAACAAAAGAGCCGATACGAGCAGGGGAAGACGTCGAAAGCAGAGACGTCAAAGCCGTGGGTCACATCTCGAATTCTGTTGAATAAATGGCAGCAACAGAAGGAAAAGGATTATCAGTGTTGGTTAAAAGATCAAGCATACCAGCATCAATTAGAAAAAGAGAAGTATGAAAGGGAACAAGCTGAATTATATTGGAATTGTCCCTTCTTTAGACATTGCTGGAATGAAGGTTTGAAGTTGCCTACCAGACATGACTATCCAGAATGCAGCAATCAATATCGAGAGTATAGGCAATCTCGAACCAACCGCCGGTCTATCCATGCTCAAGATGCATATCATTATAACAACATGGATCGGCGCTTAAAAAATAAAAGTGTTCATGATCGGTTAGGGAAAAGAGTCATTAGACAGAACTAGGCTGATCATGAAGAGGAAGGCGCTGAAAGAATATACACATGGTAGGAAGGCCAGTGGTGCCTAGGAGATTTGACGAGAAGCCAAAAGAGGAGGGTGCAGTGCCTAAGGAACAGAGAGATGGAACAGGCTCAGGCACCTGGTAAAACTCAAGTATGGCGTACCAAGTAGATAGCTGATAAGAGGCAACCATCGGCTAATATCCAAATGGTTTTTCTGTTACCATCAGAATTCAGAGCTCCAGCAGACCAGGAAGTTTATTCAGACTTTGACGAGTCAGAGTATGAAGAGATGGTTGCCAAGTTAACAGTCGTGCGGTAAGCGATATTTGACAGACCAGTCAAACATCGGCACTTGAAGGCGTTGTATATGAAAGGTTTTATTGATGGAAAGCCGATGAGCAAGATGTTGGTGGACGGAGGTGCATCTATCAATCTTATGCCTTATACTACTTTTCGTAAGCTTGGCAAAGGACCAGAAGATCTGTTGTAAACCGACATGATGCTCAGAGACTTCGGAGGTAACACATCTAAGACCTAGGGGGTAATAAACGTCGAACTGACAATCGGGAGTAAAACTCTGCTCACCACATTCTTCGTTATTGATAGGAAAGGATCATACAGTTTACTCCTCGGTCATGATTGGATTCATGCGAATTGCTGCATACCGTCGACCATGCATCAGTGTTTGATTTAATGGCATGGAGATGATGTCGAACTAGTTCGTGTTGATGAGTCCGTAAGCATCGCGACAGCCGATCCAGTCTTTTGGGAACTAGGAGATTTCGAGTGTTTTTCTAGCAAGACATGGGAAGGAGGCTTCATTAAAATCAGCAATGAAAGCCAACAGTCGATGCAAGCGATCGGCTCTAAGAGTTTGTTTTAGTAGAAAAGTCACAGCTTCACATCGGCCGTTGGATCAAAGGAAAATGAGTACTAAGTCTTGGAGATGGGTTTAGGCCGACATACGTGAAGGCTGAGTTAAAGTGTAAATATGATTCAGAGTTAATGGATTTCTTAAGAGAAGTTCTGTTTCGCTTAATAGGACGGTTGACCTGGGTTGATTACTTGTCTGACCTTTTATATTGAAAGTTCTGCGGGACGTTATCCTAGCGTCTGGTCAACACTTGGTAGCCGATTCATTCTTGGCTCTAATAGCCGGTACCAGGAGGGTATCGCCTCTAGTTAAAAAAAAATAAAAATCTTCAAAGGCAATAAAAGCCGATACGATATGTATCGCCTATAGAGCAAAAAACAAAAGATAGAAACAGTCATACACAAGAGCATTGTACCGAGGTGCATCCACGAAAGGAACAGGAGTCTTTGTTCATCAGGGTTACCCTAAGTACAAACTATTCAAAGACCTTGTTCACCACATCCCGCGTGGATGTGATGTCCACTATGGCCTCCGCTGCCATGATGAATTCTTCGAGCAGGTCTTCGTGCTCCTCAGGGCCATCACCAATTGGGAAACCAACCTCCATAGTATGAAGATCATGCCCGGTCTGGACTTGCGCTGTAGTTAGAGCCACTAATGCGCCATGGTGAACGCCATGAAGGGCAATCTCCTAGACATGGGCTGGGATATCTTGGAGATGAATGTCGGTGGAGGAACCCTGAGCATTGACGGCATCCACGGCTACGTTTGCCACCAGTTGGAGAGATTCCAACTGTGCTGTCAGTTCTAACAATCACGAAACAAGGAAAACATCAAAATAAGAGTAATAAAAATCAGAGTAAGAGGCCTTCATGGAATTCATCTTACCCGCCACCATGGCGTCTGATTTGGCCAGTCACGCTCGGATGGTGCTGGCCTCCTCCTCGGCCGCATGAAGGGCGCCCTAGGAAACCCCGAGGCGAATCTCTAGTTGGCTGTTCTCCCAAGTTGCCTCGGAGTAACGATTTTGAGCCATCCTCCACTCATGAAGATAGCGCCAGGCATCGTCGTCGTTGTAGGAATCGGAAGAATCCGACGACGAGGCCGGCACAGAAGATGCGGCGTCAGAGGGCCCGCCGGCCCTAGGAAGAGGACGGAAACTGTCATTCACAACAAACCTACAGGTGAGTTAGAACTATTCATCATCAAGAATAAGAAATGTTGATCTCACCTCATGCGTCAGAGACGCTGGCTCATTGGCATACTCTCCTCCGAAATTTTCTCCGCCGCGCGCTTACCTCGGTTATCTTCGCCGGCCATGGAAGAACGATTGGATCTACAAAAGGGAGAAAGAGAACTGCTATAGGGTTCCGACAGGCGGAGAAGAGCAGAGAAACAGTTGCGAGTAAGGATATATTCGAGGCTAAAACCACCAACCGGTATTTGAAGACTTAAAGCGAAGAGATGGGCGCCTCAGGATGTGTAAAAGGCAACAACAATTAATGGAAGGCGAAGCACCACTTCACTAGGGCCGATGGAAATACAGCACTGAGCAACTGAAAGGTAGGAAATCGAAGGGTTCTCTTAATAAAAGCCATGTTTTTAGACTTGGTTAAACCAAAGGGCCTGGATCGGCTATATCAAATCGGCTCTTTAGCCGAAAAACAAGCATAAGCAAAAGTAATGCGCATAATGCCAAGACAGGAAAATTATCTGCTAAATGTCGCCTATTACAAACTATGGGCCGAGGAAAACCCTGCCTACTATATCATCAGCCAAAGTATTAAAAGCTATAGAATTGGCGGCACTCATGAAATCCTCGACCAAGCGCTCCTGCTCCCCAGGGTATGTTGCATCTGGAAAACCATGGGGAAGAAGCTGAAGATTTTGGCCCGAATGGGCCTGGGCGGCAGCCAACGCCATGGCAGCGCCATGATGGACGCCATGGAGAGCAACCTCCCTAACACGATTCGGAATGTCATGCAAACAAACCACCGGAACGGCGCCCCTGGCATTGACAAATCCCACCGCATGATCCGCAGCTGATCGAAGGCTCTCCAGTTGAGCAGATAGATCTAAAAGATTCAAAGGGGAGGTGATCAGAGTCTCGGAGACAAAATTGAAAAGAAACAGAGGTTATGATAGGTATCTCACCCGCAATTCTGGCCTCGGCCTTGGCCAACCTATCCTCCACTGAATCGACTGTAGGAGGTGATCGACATCGAACCATGGCTAGGGCTGATTCTACGAGGGATAGACACTCAGCAAGACTCTGGCCATGTCGATCAATGGAGGCAAGCATATCATCATTATCAATCCACCTCATCTGATGGCAAGGGGGCTAGCGGCAAGTTGTCAACGAGGAAGGCCTTGAAGGCCAAACAGAGTCGGCCTTATTCCTCGAGGCAGTAGAGGCATCGCGGGATATACCCTCCTGACAACGAAGGCGCTGACGCGATGATGTAGATCCGATGAAGACCTTCTCAGGAAACCTCTTGTTGTTCTCCATGATCTCTGACCTACGGGAAAGCAAGAACTATGCTAAGGGTGCAGAAGGTTTGGGGCAAAGTGAGTTATCCTTAGATCAACTACCGAGACCCGTTTATATAGCCTAGGAAGGCGAGAAGATAGATTTTGCCAGGGGTGTGAGTTTGGAATCAGAAACGGAAGCGGAACGGCACTCTAGAAGTTTAGGAGACGGATAACGGAAGGGTAACAAATTCAAACTTATCGTTTCCCCAAACTACGAAGCATCATGGGACGGATACAAAGAATCTACATTGACTAGAGATCTACCCACCAAGGCCTCTTTGGATTGAAGAGAGTCTGGATCCCCATAAGGCCGAGGGTCATCGTGAACCAAGTCACATCGGCCCATTGATAAGATTGTGCAAGAGAAAGGGAAGGGCCGCCTGCCTAGTAGATACCTAGCTAATTCCTCGGTGACTGGGAAACCACTAGAAAGAAGCTTGTGGCTTTCCCGATAGGCATTTGATGGAACAAACAAGGGGAAGATGTCCATGTATTCTAGCCTTCACAAAACACTAAAACAGCTTTGTGAGCATGGAGAGAAGACTCAGGTGATATCACAAGAATTCTTCTAACTGTGATGGCTGGTCTTCTTGCTCAACGAAACGCTAGAATAAGTGACAAAATTACCCCATGCACAAGAATTCTTCTAACCGCTCAAGATCTGCATAGCAAAGGGATAAACCATGGAGGATCCAGCGGGATAGGAGACACCCGAGGAGGCAGATAAAAGCAAAACATGGCTGAATTGTTGAATTTGCTCTCACCAGGGTCGGATAGCCATTTTATAGACGGCTTGGAAGGATGAGTCCAAACGCCCATGGAGCAATAATGCTCTGAAAAAGTTTTGAAGCATGGGCTCATGGTTTGATATGGATGGCGATGAATAGTAGACCCCAAGATTCCTTACCCGTGACTACGGGCCTATCGAGAGCACGCACATGGTAATTTTGGAACAAAATTTCTTTTGTCCCAAAATTGGGGGCATGTGTTTACACCAAAATTTGGAAGGAGAGTCACAGAGACCCAGAAGCTCCCAGGATCATATCATCAAGGGATCAGTTGTGGGCAGATTAGAAACAGCTGATTCAGACACGAAATCTAGGAATCGGCTTTCTTCGGACAGCGCCAGCAGATAACGACAAGGCGATGATCAACGCCAGGACGAAAACATTTTGGACTCTACAAAAAGGGAAAGATTAGAGTCCAAGTTATCTTAAATTAGGAATATTTTCATTTTATGCCAAAGTCTATAACAAATCATGCTCAAATAGGATTCTTGTTTAGGCTCTAGGTATAAATACCAAACCCCGGCTATTGTAAGAAGGAACCAATCAATCAAATACAAGTCAATTACTTTTTTTTGGCTCTGGCCACCCCTTAGGAGTAGGAGTAGAGTAGATCTCGGCGAGTTTTTCAGCAAGTACGGCTGCATCGATTCGGTTGACCTCCACTGCTTGTTGTAAGTACCGTCATGGTTTATACCTCTATTCGTATGGCTGCATCGATCCGGTCGACCCCCACTACGGCTCTGGTATAAGCTAGTTATCGACTCTTGCCTAATTCAAGTATGGCCTGTGTGATTCTACGTCACACCCCACTGCTTGAATTAGATCGAGGTCAAGTTATCGGCTCTACCTTTGAACGATAGTCTTTGGTAGATTCATTAAGTTACCGATATTGCTTATTGCTTTATTTGTTTATCTAATTACAGCAATATCACTCTGCCCGATTGAGATTGATCTAGATCGGCCTTATGTCTTATTTAACCCATCATTTGCTAATCTTAAACTGATCTAATCTACATCTTAAACGATGAGTTATGTTTTTATTGGCTGTTTTATATCAATCTTAATCGTGCATAGCGTGCAGTTAAGGCATGTTCGATCTTGAGTAGATCTATTGGTTAGCGAGAACCGTTCCATGGCCCGTCATCATGGCCTATGAGATTCTGCCTCTCACCCCACTATTGGCACCATAGAGTGGGGATCGTTAGTTGGTAGATCCGTTCCTGAGAAGGCATGACCTTAACTATGCGCTATGTCTGAATCAGCTGTTTCGCCAATATCAAATGCTTTCACGAATAGTTCACATCACAGGATCGTTGAAGTAGAGATAAGTTGAAAGATGTGTTAGCCCCATGATCTTGTTATTGTATTATGGCCTGCATGATTCTGCCTCATGCCCCACTGATATTAGTAATGAGTTAATGTTGTCGAGTCTATTGTTGTTTCTACAGCCTGCATGATTCTGCCTCATGCCCCACTGGTCATGACGATAGATGAGATCTGACATGTTCATTAGATTTATCTTTATTATTAGATTGTTGAGCGGTGTTGAATTGTTTCTTTACATAAATAGGAGTTCGGTTACTTGTAATCATTGGCTCAGTATAAACCAATCGTCATCGATATCTTATTGCCATTGATTAATGTTTGCTTAAATGATATTTATTTTGAATGATAACTGATTCTTCTTCACACGACCCCATGAGCTCTAATTGACTTATTCTCATGAATATACTGGATCAGCTATTTAGCCGATTTCCTTCCATATCGGTTCTCATAGCTGTACTTTCGAAATTGTCTGGCAACACCGGCAAGTTCTGCCCTTAATTACTGATGAACTTTCTCTCCTTGACAATTGTAGGGTCAAATTGACTAGCACGCCTCGGGAGAATTGTGCAGGATCGACCACCCCTGCGCTGAAGATAGGTGGATCTGCTCCATCGAGCGGACCCTTCCGGCTTACTGCGTGTGTCCTCGGCACGGGATGAAATTCTGTGTCGACATAAACATCCTAATTAGGCAACAAAGGTGCCGGGCTAGCTAGAGCTCACCTAATCAATTCTAGTAGCAAGGTCAAAGAAACCTATGCAACTAGTACTCAAGCAACCGGGGGAGCTCCTACACAATCTAGTAAGCAAAAGCACAAAGCTCCTAAGCTCACTAGCAATGCTCAATAACAAGGCTACACATGCCAAATTAGAGAGCTCAAATTAGTTAGCTACATAAACTAAGCAATGTGACTAACAAGGTTACTCAAATCAAATTAGTCATGCAAGGGAGCTACTTCTATGCTACACAAGCTAAAAAGGTAACTAGCGAGCTACACAAGCTAACTAATTACAAGAGTAACTACACAAGCACAATGTATATGAAAGTAAATACAAGCTTGTGTAAAGGGGATGCAAACCAACGGGAAGATAAGGATGACACGGTGATTTTTATCCCGATGTTCACTTGGTTGTCACCAAGCTAGTCCTCGTTGTGTTTACCGCTCACTTGGTGGTTCGGCGGCTAATTGGCATCACCCGCCAAGCCCACACGTTGGGAACCGCAAGAACCTACCCACAAGTGAAGGTAGCTCAATGGCACGCTCAACTAGAGTTGCTCTTCGCGGATCTTGTGGGGCGAGCACAATACCCCCTCACAATCTCTTCTCTGGGGCACCACACAATCATCATTCTGTGCTTCAACGGAGTCCACCACCAAGCCATCTAGGAGGCGGCAACCTCCAAGAGTAATAAGCACCATTGGCTTGCAACTTGATTACCTAGTGCCACTCGATGCAACTTCACGATGTAATCGCACTAGAATCCCACTCACACTCAATCAGATGATCACTATCAAACATATGTGAGTTAGAGGGCTCCCAAGCATACCTACACAAGCCACCAAGGCTTAAGGGTGCTCAACAAACAGCCCAAGGCCGAGCTCCATCTCTATTTATAGCCCCCAAGCCAAATAGAGCCATTGGAGCTTTGGAACACATTTATGCGCGGTCACCGGATAGGTCGGTGCGGGCACCGGACATAGGGTGGTGGTGCCCAATGGTCGAATTACAATGGCTAGTTCAAACTAGCCGTGGAGACCCTAGAACCAGACATAGGGGGGTGGTGCACCGCCCTAGGGGTGGCAGTGCCCCCCGATGGGTTTTCCTCTCTCTCTGGAAAAAGGGGCGGTGCCATACCGCCATGGTCACCGGATAGTCCGGTGACCCTAACTTTCCCAAATCAATTTCCACCACTTTAAGCTTGTATATCATTTCATTAGCTTTCCGAAAAGTCCTAGATCATCGAAATCAGAGTTCGGAGCTAAGAGTTATGCCCAAAATATGAAAGCGTTGTGTTGCTGAAATGGGCATGTTGCATGGGGTGGTGGTGCACCGCCCTAGGAGGGGTGGTACACACCGGAAAGGGCAGTGCCACCCTCTAGGTAGGACTGCGCATTGGCTACATGTCTGGTTGCATTTTTCGACCCTCGGACAACCCAAACTTGCTCTTTTCTTCTCCTTTTCTTCTCCAAGTTGATCCAAATCAACTCAAACAACTTCATCTCCTTTGCAAATATGCTAACACCACCAAGTGGACAACAACTTATGCATGTGTGTTATCTTTTCACAAATATTTCCCAAAGGATTAGTCACTCAATTCACCACGCCACTCGATCCTAGCAACGATGCAAAGTCAGATCACTCGAGTGGCACTAGATGACCGATATGCAAACAAGTTTGCCCATCTTGATAATACGGCCATCTATCCTAAACCTGGTCATAAACTTCTCTACACAACATTTGATAAGTGAAATGAAATACCCTATAGGTTATACCTTTGCCTTGCGCATTCCATTCCATCTCCTCCATTGTTGATGCAACACATGCACCAACCATATCACAAATGATATGATCCACTTCATATCATCATGTGACCTTGTTGGTTCATCGATCTTGACCTCACTTGCTTTTCACCGTTGCCTTTGTCCATCAGTGCCAAGTCTTGCTCAAGCTTCACCGCTATGCGGTCCATCACTCCAAAGCCTCCAACTTGCCCTTCACGCTTGCAACTGGTCCATCAAACCAAGTCTTGTCTTGATCTTCTCCACCTTAGTCACATGACTCCATGTCATGTCTCATATGCAATGAGCTCCTTCATCACATGTATGAGCTTTGCAACATATCCAAGCCATTTCACCTCTTTGGCATGAATTGCTCACACAAGTGTACCTATGGACTAATACTTGTGTATCTCACATTTAAACACATTAGTCCACCTAGGTTGTCTCTCAATTACCAAAACCAAACAAGGACCTTTCAACGCGTGAGAGTGAGTTCCCTTCTCACACTCAATTTTTAACGATTCTAGCCAACTAAGCCATTAAACGGTCCAATCCCATTGTTTAGGTAGAGGCTATGAAGATATTGGGTGAGTTGGTCTAGTTTAGTGAGGCATGATTAAGTAGTTCATTAGTTTATATGAAATGCAAACCCGTAATGCAATAGTACATACGTACCCAAAATAGGGTAATAGTAGTGGTTGCCTGCATGTCATGAAGTCCCGATGACTGAGGATGATCATGACTACTCTTATGCTTTCATCACATCCTACATTAATCTGAAAGAAAACATCGGATGAGTTGCAGATGAGCTAATTTGACGGATACGAGAGATAAAGAGCATATGAGAATGATCTTGTGATAAGGAACTTGGGAAGAGATATCTAAGAGTGGATTAGTGTTGTACTAATTTGCATCTAAGCATGTGATAGGGTGGTTAGGTACTATGGTAAAGGGTTCAACATTTTAACATTATAAAATACTCGACAGACACTCCGTCAGATTTGATGGACGCTCCATGGAGTTATTTCCCGAAGCTAACAAGTTTGGGTTTGGGCTCTAGGTGAATTGATGGGACGCTCTGCTGACATTGACGGACGCTCCGTGGAGTTATAGATGGTTGCACAGAATGATCCGTGGGGTTAGTACTTAGTCATTTTGGGTGATTTCTGTCTCACGGATGCTCCGTACAATTTGATGGACACTCTATGATTAACTGGGTACTCTCGGGCTCTCTGGAAATTAATTTTAAAATTTGACAGACGGTCCGTGGATTCTCACCGACGATCCATGAAATTATTAACAGTGAAGATCAAATGTGTGGATGTGAATTTTGGCTAAGTGCTGATGTCGACGGACACTCCATGAAGAGTGACGGACACTCCATCAAGTGTTGACAGAACCTATGTTCTTCATTGTTCATATGGCTCAAGTTTGATTCAAACCTAGATTGAGGGTGAAGTTGATCATGCATGTGTAAGAGGAATCTAGGGTTGTTTGGGTTACATATGGGGCTAGTGATAGCTAGGTTTTGGGCTCTAGTTATCAAGTGCAACTAGTGATTTGGGAATTGATTAAAATCATGAGAAAGTGAGAGATAAATTCATGAGATTGAGTGTAGCAACTTATCTTTGAGATTTGGTGATTCCTAAGCCACCAAGATTAGTGATGGAGTCTTGAGCAATCTGGCTTCCAAACTAGAGAGATGGATTTGGTCATTCATGAGGTTTCTTGCAAAAATCCACAAAAATTGCATTAGAGAGAGATTAGGAGGATCCATGAGAGGATTGCGCTAGAGATGATCTTGAGCTTACACTTTAGATGATGGAGCAACTTCCAAACTTCACACTTCATTCATTCATAGAGAAAATCATGAGTTAGGGTTTGGGGGTTTGATCTCAAGAGAATGAGAAGAGAGAGTGTTCTTCAGCTAACCATGGATCGAGAGGGGTGATGCTCATGAGGTTGAGATAGTGCTGATCCTTTCTTTTCTTTCTTGTTCTCATCCTTCTCTTCTTCTCCTTCACTTTCTCACTCTAGTTCATCTAGTTCTTCCTTTGTTCTTCACGGTAGAGAGGGAGGGAGGGGCGGAATGGGAGAGTGAATGGATGGAGCTGGTTCTCTCCTGTTGAAGACATTCACAATTTCGAGCTGATAAGTGGGGTCACTTGGGTGAGTGGGGGATAGCTCATTCTCCACTTATTCTGCTGAACTAACGGACAATCCGTCGATAATGATTGACGCTCCGTTAATTCTCTGAATTTGATCAAATGATTTAGAGAAGGTTTTTTTTTTTGGCGTTGAGGCCAATCTTCCAAGAGGTTGATAACTACTCATAAGGGAATGATGAAGGTTGGCTAACATGTTTATACGAGTCTTTTCCTGACATTGACCGGCAGTTGACTGTCATTGACTCCTGGTTGACTTGAGGGAATCGAGGAGACTGATTAGCGAATTTGGATTCCTTGTCCTAGTAGAGAACACTAGGAATCCTTCAAAGAGATTGACAAGAGGGTTCTTGGATGTTTGAGGGACTGTGCAGGGTGATCAAGAAAGTTCTATTAAAAGTTTTAGTTGGAACGACTTTGGGTCATAACAGCAATCATGAACAGTGGAATAGAACCTTACTCCAATCAGTAACGCGGTGATCACACTCTACTAAAAAACCTCACCTAATATTTCAGTGTGGTTGTTCATAGCCTGCATGAATATGTATGTTCATGGTTCGTTAGTGGAGTATACATATCCCTGTAAGGTCCTTTTGGACCGTGTTTCTCTGTTCTGAACTCAATCCTGTAGATTGAGAGGAGCTACAGAATACAAATCAATTTTTGTTTAGCTACATTGATTTTCAGTGCTTCAGTTCAGTTTATAAAACAGCAGCATAGCAGCTTGCTTTTTGTTTTCGTTTTGCAACAGCTGTTGTTACATCTGTTCCCTACAGCAGGATATTTTTTCAGCAACTCATTTCAGCAAGCAACAGCAAGTGGAGCAAAGCAGCTAACCGTCAAATTATGCATGCAAAGTCATGTTGCAGTCACACTGATCACAGTTTTTCACTAGATAATAGCATGTTGCCTGATATCTGTTTCTGTTCAGATAATAGAAGTTCAGATAAACAACTTCTTGTGCACTTCTGGAAATGATGAAAGTGAATGACTTTGTGAACTATTTTTGAAACAGGTAATTAGCAGTCAACTGAATTAGCAGTATGTAACTTATGTGCACTATTTTGAAACTGAATGGCTTTGTAAACTATTTTTTTGCAGGGATAAAGACACACATCCACCTCTAGTGGTTTCATGGAGGCGAAGAAACTTGAGTTGGAGGGTAAGAAGGTTGAGAAAGAATCAAAGATGATGGAAGCTTACAACCACCTCATATCACAAGATACAAGTTCAATGACTGAAGAGGAAAAGGCTGAGCCACTTGCTGCCATGAAGTGTTTAAGAAAAATGCTTTTTCATGACATTATCTAATTTGGTCATGTGTTGTGAAATGTTTCATCAAATGGCTGGTCTGAGCATTGCTTCATTATTTTTTTTTGTAGGTTATTCTTGGCTGGGGCTATGAGGATGTTGTGTGGAATGAAGATTTGGACAAGGGTTCAGATCAAGTCTTCGGTTATCTGTTAGCTATCTAGTTCATGTAAACATCAGTGTTATTTTCAGTTATCTAGGTTGCTGAAAAACTTCTGAAAACCATCAGCTATCCTTTCCTGTTTTCAGTTTCTGAATTTTAGACTCTCAGAAGCAGCCCCGTTCTTTGGTTTGGAAGGTGTCTTCCTGTTTTCAGTTATATATTCACCTTTTCTTTGGAAGGTTGAACTCCTGCTAAGCTACCTACTACTACATTATATTACTGCTACCTACTATACTAATACAATTTCATTGAATTTTTTTAGCCGGTCCTTGTTTTCAGTCCACACTCCGCCACTGCGTGCAATGGAAAATCCATGCTGCACTGATGCAGAATTTCTGTGATCTCAAGTCAAAATGGCACTACTTGTGCATGCAGTGAGTGAAGTCAATCGATCGCAAAGGCTGAACTTCACGCTCAAGCCGAAGTCTTACTACTCCGTGAAGCAAGCAAGGAAGAAGATCGATCGGTTTCGGGCACTAGGGTAGCATATATAACGTGGTGTCATCCCGAGCAGAACAAAAGTTAGTTATTGATCATGGTAACCTTAAAGATGTTTTTTCCAGCATAATTTGCCGTAACAAAAGTGGACAGTACATTCCGATGGTACGTTGGACAGGGCAACGAAGTTCACTACGTCATATAGTTTTTTTTTAGGGACGGCTCTTGAGGCTTTGTAGGGGCGGTTTGCCCAGCCGCCCCTATCAAGCGTTTCTACAAATCGATTTATAGAGACGGCTGGTATTATCAGCCGCCCCCGCCCCTACAAATCAATTTATAGAAATCACAAAAAAAAGGAAAAAAAAATAACATATTTTTTTAATCCGAGGAGGTCCCCACAGCCACACACCCACTCTATGGTTGTAACATTTTTTTTACAATTTTTACACACTTTGCGTCAGCCGAGATTCGAACCTGCAACCTCTCGCTCGCGCACAAACTCCTCTACCACTGCACCTCACGATCACTTGTGTGTACAATTCATTTTGTTCCCCACATATTATACAAAACTGAGCATAAATTGATTGTTTGATTCCCTAAACTAATTCAAATGAAAACGTTGTCAACTACAAAGTTTTATAACTTTTCGAGATCTACAATTTTCATTTTGGTAGTTTCTCCAACCGAGGTCACTTATAAAATTTGAATTTCAAATTTGAGAAATTCGAACGTAGTTTTCCATGACAAGATGATTTTAAATGAGAAAGTTATCAACTACAAAGTTTCATAACTTTTGAAGACCTACAACTTTCATTTTTACTGTTTATCCATCCGAGGTCGTTTAAAAAATTAAAATTTCAAATTTTTAAAAATTCAAACGTAGTTTTCTTTGACAAGATGATTTCAAATCAAAAAGTTGTCAACTACAAAGTTTCATAACTTTTTGAGATCTACAACTTTCATTTTGATTGTTTCTCCATCCGAGGTCATTTAAATTTTGAATTTTAGTGCTTAATTTTTAATACTCAGTGTCTATTTGTAATCTAATTTGTAGAAGCGGCTGGATATAGTCGTCCCTACAAATCGGGCTTTTTATAGGAACGGCTGATAACACCGGCCGCCCCTACAAATCTATTTGTAAGGGCAGCTCATTTGACGACCATTTATAGGGGCGGCTCAATATAGAGCCACTACTACAAAGAAAAGGAGGTGTTGTCACAAAATATTTTTGTAGTAGTGGTTTATTTAAGTATTCAAAATCACCCTAAGGTTGTAGATAGATATAACAAAATCATTGAATGGAGAAACCGACCGGGACACGCATCCACTCGCCCTGCTACTGAGATCGTCGTCATTCCCCGCACGTCGGAGCTCTCTGCTGTGGAAGAAGCCCTCTCTTCCCTCGCGCTGGTGGCCCTGGTCGGCGGCAACCGACCACCGGTGTCCCCCGCGGAGGTCCGAGCACAGCTTGAGTCGCTCTACCACATCAACAGGGATTCGTTCTCAGTGAGTCGTTACTCTCCTGAGGACTTCCTCGTGTGCTTCACCAACCCTGCGGATCTTGACGCCGTTCTCCATGGCCCTGTGCCGGTGGGGACTTCTTTCTACCTCATCTGGAAGCGGTGGCGCCGCCGGTCCATGGCCTCTGCCGGCGCACTGCGCTACAAGGTCCTCATCGCCATGCGCGGCAAGGCTGGAGGAGGCGCCGCAGACCGTGGCTCGGGATGATCTCCGGGAGTACTTTGTCGCCGCCTGGTGTATCCACCCGCGTTTCATACCGCAGCAGAAGATCGTCGCTATCCTGGAGCCGAAGGTCCCCGTCGTCGTTGAGCCACCGCTCTACCTACGGGGGCATGAACTCATTCGCTCTGTCTGAGCTACCAATTTGCGGTACCTTGTGCGTATCAGGGTGGTCGAGTCTCAGGACTGGAATTCGCCACCGTCGTCCGATGACGATACGCCGGGGGACTCCGATGATAGTAGCTGCGATCCCGACTGGATGGAGAGAGGACAGCGGGCCCGGTCTGGGCCTTGGCCGCGCCGCCACCGGTTCAGCAACTGCGGCGGCGGTGACTCCGACCCTCGTCTTGGCCCAGGTTGGGGGCCCACCTTCCAGCATGCGACGCGTGTCGTCGTGGGGTCCATCGGTTGCCCGGTCCAATCGGGGTCGGTCCTTGTTCGCCCAAGGGAGAAAAGCAGGTCTCCCAGGCATCCAAGGAAGCCAGGCAGTTCGAAATTCAAATCCTACTGGTCCAAAGGCAGCACCTGTTGCCGGATCAAGACTCCACCACGCCGCCGTGTGTCGCGCCCGCTGCAGGACCGGGAACTCGTTGCCCGCCGTAGTGACCGACTCGCCGCCAAATCGGTTCACCGGGACCCCGAGCCAACGAAGCATGCCAAGAAAGTGATGCTTGACAAATGGAAGCCAGCGTCGGCATCCGTCCGGCGCGCTGCTCCGACCACGCCAGATGCGTCCATCGCGACGAGACCTTCAAGGAGCCACTGTACTCGTCCAGGAGGGGCCTCTGAGCGTCCTCTGTCCCCGTCGCTACATCTGTGCCTCAATGAGTAACAACAACGTTCTGATTTGATTTGGAATGCCCGCGGCTTGAATAGCCCTGCGAGGCGGAGTGTCGTTAGGAGCCTTGTCGTCCAGGAACATGCATGCCTCTGTAGTTTGCCTACAAGAGACTAAAGTCGATTCTGTGTCTGTAGCTATGGCTAATGAATTAACCGGGACAGATTTTGACGACCTCTGTGTTCCTTCTGAGGGGGCCTCGGGCGGGATTATTGTGGTTTGGGATCGTAGCCTTTGGGCTGCCTCTCAGACGAGCGCTCGTGTCTTTTCTGCATCGATCAGGCTAAGGCCGGCACAGGCAGATGACTCCGATTCCTGGTGGCTGACGGTCGTGTATGGTCCGACCCTGTCGCACTACCTAATGCTCTGGGAAACTCTGGAATCCGTCCAGCTGCAGCCGCACCAGTCTGACCGCTTCGTTTCGGACGGGCAGTACTCGGCATCATCAGCGTATCGCTCCTTCTTCATCGGAAGAACTGAGCTCAGAGGCGCCAAGGAGGTATGGCGCCAAGGCGGTTGATGAGCGGCTGGGTCTCCTCCGCCTTGGCAACCGCCTCCGGCCTCCCTGGCCCTGAGCCAGCGCTCCATCCCTCCGGGGACATCGGCCGCAAACGCCTCCTTCTTGAGCTTGAGGATATGGCTTCCCTCCGACGACGTGTTCGGCTCCTTGTTCTGCGTCGTCCCTGTCCCCTTGGTGATTTTCCTCAGCCGGCTCCGACGGCGTCTTCCTCTTGAGGGTCCGAGCAGCAGCAGCCCCCACAGACGCGCTCTTCATTGCCGGCGGCGATATGGCAGAAGCCGTCGTCGCACTCATCAACCGCGAGCCCTCCTCTCGATCTGCTGGAATCGAAGACGCTGCGGCTGTTGATCTGCATGGTTTGTTGAGATGGACTTTTTTTTTTATGAAATTGTTAAGATGGACTTGGAAGTGAAGCGAAGGGAAGAGAGGAGATCGAATTGCCCGCACATATATATTACCATACCCCGCGTTGCGTTCGGTATCCGGAATCGTATCAGGATCGGATCCAGTGAGCATGCAGCTCGCGCGCGCGCTCGTGGCGTTACGTGTGGCAGGCAAACCTGATCGACAAACGGGTCAGTTCGTGCGCTCAACAGCCGTCGGCTGGATGGGACGTGTAATTCATGGACACGCATTCTTCTGGTTATTATTAACAAGTCCCCTGGTCACCACTCGTGCTGTCGTGCACACACTACAAGTATGATATGATAGACCACACGAGCGTCGTTAACAAACATTTTAGGACGGGAAAAAAAAGAAAAAGAGAGAAAGGGCAGCTTTCTAACGACATCAACATTTCACCAACAGAACTATAGTTGGCAAAACGGGCAGCACGACACTAGTCCGGCACGATATGGCACGGCACTATCAGGCATGCGCCGTGTTGTGTCATGTCGCCGTGCCGAGGTCCCAGCCCAGGCACGGCACTATGGCTCTTGAACTGTGCCGTGTCGGTGCCTGTGTGCTGACCCGGCCCTGGCTCGATGAGCGAGGCCGCGTCTAGCGGCCGCCGGCGCACGGCATTCACACCGTCGTGCCGCGCACCGCCTCCACTCAGCAAGGCACCGCTATAGCGCATCCTGCCGCTGCTGTTGCTGCTCCTAGGCTCGTCATTGCTATGCCGCCTCTTGTCGTTGCCACAACTGGGCTCATCGTTGCGTCGCCGCCGCTGCAGATCCCGTCGTTGCACACCCAGCCGTCATCATAGCACCGCGTGAGGCGGGTCCGTGCGGCCTCTACCGTCGTCGCGAAGGTGCACGCGATTCCGAGCGAGCAGGAGATGGGGATTCGGGAGGCTGCGTGTGACTCTGAGGTCTAAGCAGAGGGAGACGAGATTGGGAATCAGGAAGAAATTAGGAGGCTAAGTATTGAGAGTTAGGGTATCACACGGAGTTTATATATATGATACTCTTTGCCGATCCAATGGATGTGGTCCATCCTAGGAGCAGCCAATAATGATTGAAAATTATCAGGCGGCATTGTGCCAGCCCAATTTCCATGTCGTGCCCGTGATGGCACTGTGGGCCGAAGTCGGAGTGCAGGCACGATACTACACCCGTGCCGACACTGGCACTATAGGCTTTGTGCCGTGTCATGCCTGGGCTGGCCTAGCGGGCGTGTCCCGTTTGGCCATCTATAAACAGGACCAAGGTTGTCCGTGCAAAACGGAATCACTAAGTGGAGTGTAATTAATTGTGTTCCGTTCTGGTCCGCCGGTGGCGTAAAAAACAAAGATGAAAAAGAAAAACCCTCAGGGCTTGGCTTGTTTGATACTCTTGTATTCATCTCAATCCACGTGTGTGTTGGGGTGAAAAATATGGTGTAAGTTAGTTGAAGTTCTATCCCAATCTACCTCAATATATATGGGTTGGGGTAGATACAAGGGTATCCAAACAATTTCTCAATCTATCATTCACACGACACGATCACTTCAACTATATGCCCTTCCTTCATGTTCTCCTACATATGGAATAAAGAAAACTGCCCAAATCATGCTACTAGACAGCACGGTTCCCTCTCCACAGTCCACACCCACGCTACCTCATCACGGTTTTCTTCGATTTTTCTCTTCCCTCACGCTTGGTTTTTGCCCCAGGCCGCGTCCCTGCCGGCCTCACTAGATGGCGAACGTCCACCCATAACAAATCAAGTGATCAATTTTTAGACATACCTTATTTGGACAAAAATCCCACCTCTTTCCCTTTTTTTGGCAACCACTCAGCCGAACGCCAGCCAACCGCGCGCCCGCACAGCGCCTCCACCTCCATGCGTGTTTGACGTCATAAAAAAAGAGAAATATTTATTTTCAAAATATTATAACTTCTAAACGGTGTATCTATTTTTAATTCCGTCTGCATCAACTTGTTCTACGCGACGAGACGAATAAAGCTAGACCCCCACTTATATATGTTTCGAAGAATTTTTTTCTCTGCTACCAATTTATGTATATTAACTTAAAGCATATAACTTATATCATAAAAGTTATAACACCCATGTAACTTATGCAAAAAACTTAAAACCTTCAGAGTTATAAAACATAACTCATGTATAGAAAGTTATTAAACACAAATGAACGAATTAACTTATAACTTGTGTTAAAACTATAAACACAAAAGTTATTAACACACAAAGGAACGAATTAACTTATAACTTATATCAAAACTTAGAAACACAAAAGTTATGAAACACAACTTATGTAAAAAAGTTATCAAAAACAAATTGTGTACATAAATTATTCTATACAACTTGTATACATAAGTTATTCAATACAACTTGTGTGCATAAGTTGTAAGTTATTCAATACAACTTTTGTACATAAGTTATAAGTTATATGTTTTATAAGTAAATATACATAAATTACTATTAGAAAAAAATCCTCCAAAATATATGTGTTGGTATTTATTAACGCACACAGATAAATCCGCAAGCGCACGGATACCACTGTAGCTTTCACCCGGAAGTATTCCAAGTATCGTATCCACAGGGAAATATGTGAGACTAACTACGATCTAACTTAACAAGGGGTAGCAATAAGGTTAAGATTTAACTTAACTAGGAGTAGCAACAAGGCTAAGGATAAATAGGAGTGTAGTGAGGATAACTGAGGTTCTCTAATTCTAACTTGGATAAGCTATGCCTTTTACTATTTAACTGGGGACATTACTAGGGAAAGACACCAACAGAGGATGCTTTCCTTCGTAACCGGGTCCTACTTAGCCTACGGACGGGAGGTAGACTACAAAGGATCAACGATGCTATATATTACGCGGCTATATAGTATTGATGTCACATCCTCGATCTACCACCGATCCGAAATGTAGGGTGCATCAACGATCAACCTAAGTCTTAAGCACCACGCTTACACTCACGATTAATACTCTACTCCTCCTAGGAAGATAATAAAGCACTCAAAAGAGAGTCGTGATCCTGTTGAACAATATAAACAAAATACTTACTTGAATTAGAAGTTGATTACCAAAGAAATCTCAAAAGCAAGCTCAGGTAGAACTTGATTCTGCCAAGGTACAAGACGTAGAGAGAGCACTGACAGGCCGACATCTCCTCCAAACTTTTCCCTCACTCTATCTCACTATTTATAATTATAAGACTAAATCATATAGAAGATTAATCTTCTCTTGATAGCTGGCTCCGATCCTGACGAGGAGAATATGAATTAGGGTTTTAGGATGGCTCCACGGAGGGTGGCAGGGGCTGATATATATAGGCTAGAGCGTCCAACATGAGTCCTTGGATCAAACCGACTTAAAGGACGACGTAGATTGGATCTCAATGGCGGTGGAGAACCGACATTCCAAGTGGAGACTGACAGGTGCGTCCCATGGGTCGGTCGTCCTGCAGGTGGGGCCGGTCGGCCCCACATGTCAGCCCCTCGGGGTCTGCTTTGGTGTGTTGCCTTCCTGAGTGTTCTAGAGTCTTCCCGCATCGATTTCATTGCGGATAAACGTGATTTACTTTGACGAATTGGTCCTTCTTGACAGTTTTCTGAATAAACCCTTCTGAAAACACAGATTCACCAAAACTCATAGAATTTATTAGTTTAAACCCCTATACCTATGTTTGGTGATGGAATTAAGTATAAATACAGGTTATCTTGATGGTTTATAATTGATGTTAGTGTCCGTTAATGATTTTTCCCAAGCATAACCTTTGCCAGTCCCTGAGCAAAGCTAAACTCAACAATGGATCAGGAGTTGCTACAATGTTTTCATGCCTCAAAAGTACACATGCGTTCAAACAAAAATTATGCTTCGGATTAGAATAAATTGATCTAACTTTCAAACTTACCCATATTAACTTCAACCATGGGGCTTCTCAGCCTTAACTTGGGTCTTGAGCAATTAAAAGACAGAACGATCAAATTAAGCACTATGTCTCAAGTTCTTTGTTCCACCATTGTTCTAGAGTTTTTATAATTTTTCAAAAATAAAACTCAGAGATTCCATTGTATGACGCTCTCAAGTCTCTCAATATATATGGTATTTATGGATCCTCAACAAAGCAATAAAGATGTTATGCCTTTTCTCTTTCTACTACTAGGGCTTATGTGGAGTTCATAGGTAGGGAGAAAGCTAGAGCATACTTGCAATGCATATATTGTAAAGTCAAACAATGGATCCAAAAAAAGTTGAGTCATACAATCAAATCAAGATGTGCATGTGTGTGGATATATGGTGGCTATATATGGTGGCAAACCTAATTCTACTTTGCTCCTTGAAAACTTATCTCTCTTTTGAAAACTTGGAAACATTTTTGCTAGAGAGCAGGGGCTATCTTATTCATCTCTTCTTCTTTTTTTGGGCTGGAATCTGAGTACCCATTATTTTAAATATCTCAAACAGTTTGTGTCTATTTTTTCTCATCGTCATTTTTTATGAATAACTTTTGCATAGCCTCATGTCTCTTTTCTGCAATAGAACTTTTTGAGAGATAGTAACAAGAACTTGGAGCATTTATTTAGTGGATGGAAAACCTATCAAGCATGTTTTTGTGTTCACCCCCAGTGTAGGAGTAGAATATTTTAGGGTGGATCTAGATGGAAGGCATATTTTGCGTACTCCCAGTGTAGGAGCAGCAGGTATATATGGTGTGTACGTGATCTTAATTTTAAGAGCATGACAAACCTCTCATAAGGGTCTACAAAGCTTGACAAAACTCAATGTAAAAGCAAGCAACATATATGTGGAAGTTTTTCTAGCCTAAATAACATGTATGGCTCTGGTGGGAATTCAAGCTTTGTCATACATGAACTCATCATGTAGCATTTTTGTGTTTTTCAAAAGATAAATCTCTAGAACTTTAGTGTCACTTGGAATAAGATAAACACCAACTCAGACCTTCTCATATCATATCCATCAATTACCTAGACTTAGATCAATTATTCTCTACCCACGAGTTTCAACTTCAGAGTAAATCTTTATATCAAATCAGTCGTATCCAAAACTCGGGAGAATTTTAGGCTTAAAACTATTCACTTGAAAGGAATTACAACAGAGCAACTATTCATCATTTCCATTTAAGAAATTATTTTGAGTCCTCTTTATTTTATTCAACTCTTAAAAATAAATTAAAGAAAACTAGACATACCTTTTTATTTTGTTTTCAATTCACTATTTTCATAACTATTTAAAAGAAACTAAAACTAGAACAAAAGGGAAAGCACACTTACCTAGATACACGGGAGTGCTTCTCCCCCAAACTAGCTCTTTTGGTGAGAGTTTGGTGTTTTAAGTCCTTTGTACTGGACTTCTCCTTATGAAGTTCATTGATCAAGTACCTCGGTTCGCTCTGAAGATGAGGATTCTTGTGGTGGTGCCTCTAATGGTGATGTCACCTTTTTCCGTCAAACCCGTTTGGTTTTAAGTTTTGATTTTGGTTTAGCAGGTTCAGAACCTTTACTTGTTGAAATTGGGGAGTGGACTATCTTTCCCTTACACTTTACTTGAAGTGTGTCCTGCTCATAAGACAAGGTAGAGATCATGTGCATGGACTCTGTTGGTGGGAAAACCCAATAGAACTAAAACTTTATTTATTCTTCTCTAACCTTAGGCACATTGAACAAGATAAAGTTGATGTTATGTGCTTTGTTCATTTATATCATGGGTGATAAGATCAGAAGATTGAGCATGAATGTAGCATTTAAGTACATTTGGCCAAAAGGGTTGGGTTTCTTAACCTATGGAAGGATTGTCTATCTTTACATAATGTATCGAACTTTACATGATTATGACTATCATCTTCCAGAGATAGGATGTGTAATATTTTAGCTCATTTGGTTAAAACTATTAGATCAAAAAAGTGGTGCTAGGAACAAGCTTGAAGAACTAAACATGTTGAGTTAATCAGGTTGGATCAAGTAAATTTATAATTTAAACATGTTTGTTTCTTATTTATTGCATACCAGAATCAAGGAAAACCTTTTTTAAGTAATGACCATTTACCTTTGGATGTTACCTTTGTCATTGGAGCATGATGACACCATGTGACGAAGGGTAGATGACTCATGATGGTCCTTCCTATTTGCTTGAAGTTTTCCTTGTTTGGCTAGCCTCGTAGTACAAGTTGTTCATGAGCTTCTTGTTTCCTAAATTGCACCTTTTCTTTCTCATCTTTTTGTCATGCCATTTTTCTACTCTTTGATCTTTTGACACCTTGTTAGACCTTCTGCCTCACTCATTATTTTATGCCTGCAAAGGATTAGTGGACAACACATATCCAAAGGAAAATATAATTTTAAAACACGGGTTGTTTGGCTAGAATTTTGTAATTTCCCTCCATGCTAATGAAAAGATAGTGTTAGAATTATTTTAGCATAGTTTTTGTTTATCATGTTCTATACAAGCATGGCTTCAAGGCAAAGGTATCTTGCAGCTAAAGACAAAGTGAATGATCTTTGATACTTACAGTTCTTTCATCCATGATGAATGAGCTGTGTCTTCTCTACACTATGTTATTGGAGTTCGACATGTGCCCTTACTTCATCTCTAATTTGAATTCATCTCGTGACTTACCCAAATTGAATTGAGAATTTTCTACAGAGGTTAGTCCAATAAAATATCCAGTATCTACTAAAGCAATTTTTAGTTCAATAACCAAACTGGACTCCATGTCTAATTTGATTAAGGAAGGCATTTTAACCTAAGCACCTCGCTTAATTTAAAAAACCTTTGGAAGTATGTCGAGTACTTCCAAACCAAAACTTATCATGGCAGACAAAGGTAACATGAAAGCACTATAGAGATTTACTCAAACGAAGATGAAAGAACATGATTATTATTTAGCAAATTGAGCATGTCTTAAAGGTAGTGACAACCAAAATAATTTAGCAACATGGCAAGAGATTTTTTAGGAAGTATATCCCCCAGCTTGAATTTTGCAGAAAAAACAAGTTTGGATGGATGTTCTTAAATGTTGTATGATAAATGGTTGGACATACCTTGGGTCATCATCCTTCATTCTTTTGGCTTCAAACCTGGAATGGTTAGCGACCAAATATACCTGAAGGAATATTTTTATAATTATATTTCTATTCTCATTTCACAAGGGCATCAAAGCAAAAGGTGAAAGCTCATGTTGTCTCCCGAAAGTGCTTATTTTAGGACAGAAGCTCGTCCTTGGGAAACCTTCAAATTGTGTTTTAAATTGGTGAAGTGGTTTTCCCTCCAACACCAATCTTTGTGTGCCTATCTCAAGATTCATGCCAACAAGATTTGTAATATTTGTGATAAACATATGCATCTACAACCACTCTTTTAACAATTTTATGAACAAGAAGCATGAGAGGGTTGAAGATCTCGTGTGTGACAATGTTGGAGAGACCAATTAATTCCGGAGATTTCTCATGTGAGCATGGATTTGATGAGGTGCTCATGAAATAACTTCCATGCTCGTCGACGTCATCTTCATGCTCCAAGGTTGTTTCTTCATGAATGTCTATATGCGGAAACATTGTCTCCATCATTCCATGCCTATGACATTCATCGGGTTGATCTTATCTAAAGTCTCGTCCATCCATTCAATAGCAACAACACATAAGTTCTTAATATCCTCTAGCTATTGTTGTTGCTCTTCTTGGTCTTCCTTGTGGCCTTCATGACTCCTATGCTTTGGGTGTTTTAGTGGATTTCTAGGATCATCATGAGTCTTAGAAGAAAGAGCGTAAGAGGGATCATCGGGATCAATGATGGGTTTAGAGATGTGTTCAGATGAGACATCTAATATGGGCATAGAAAGGGAGAGAATAGGAATGGCTTCTAGATAGCTTGGCTTTCCTTCTATGATTTTACTAGACATGTCACCCTTGTGTTCTTCCCAATGTCCTATATGGGAATAAGGATGCTTTCTAAGAGATCCCTTCTTGAGAGGATTTGAATTATATTCGCTCGAAGGTCTCTTGTGGAACTGCAAGTTTAAGCTTTCCCAAAATCAGCATAAAAAAGATCATCCTCACAAGAAATTTCAAAAGGTTGAATTTCTTTTTCCCTTGGAGGATTTTGAGATATTGATGGTTTGGGATTGATAGCTAAATCTTGGGATTGGAGTGGTTCTGATTCGGCTATCAAAACTTCTTCTACCTAATCGGGAGATGATTCCTTCTCTTCCTCAGGGAGTTTGTTATGAATGCTAGTGGAGGGAGTGATTCCTCTAATTTTATTAAGCATAGACCTTGCTACACTAGCATACAAATGAAGAAAAGCTCCTCTAGAGGCTAAATCAAGGGATTATGCAGAATCCTTATTAAGACCCATATAAAAATGTTGAAGGAGCATCGGGTCTAAGATAGCAAGGTCGGGAATAGTGGTAATGAGGTCATTAATACGTTTCCATGATGTGCTAAGAGATTCTTCTTCTAGTTGTCTAAAATTTAGAACCTCTTTCCGAAGGCTAACTACTTTAGAGATGGGAAAGAAACATAAACAAAATTTAGAGTATAACGTTTCTCAATCTCCTTGCATACTTCCTACGGTTTGACTGTACCAATGTTTAGCTCTTCACGTCAAAGAGAACAGAAATAACTTTCATCTTAAGGTCTTGTCAGACATGCCAGCGATTCGTAAGCATGCACAGGTCTGTTCAAACTCTTGTAGGTATGAGTATGGGTTTTCATCGTCTTCTCCCCAGAAGGATTGTTCCTGAATCAATTTTATAAAACACGGGCACAGCTCATAACCAGGTGCTAGGATAGGCTCTGAAGATTCTAGTGGCTTTAGGCTTGCGCTCGTGGGTTTAGCATATTGATAGATAGGAGTAGAATCCATAGTAAAAAGCAAATCAAAAGAAAGAATAAAAGATAAAATATCAAGCTAGGCTCAAAGTTAATTCAGCAACCGTTTCCGTGGCAACGACGCCAGAAAGCTTGTTGGTATTTATTAACGCACACAGATAAATCCGTAAACGCACGGATACCGCTGTAGCTTTCACCCAAAAATATTCCAAGTATCGTATCCACAGGAAAACATGTGAGACTAACTATGGTCTAACTTAACAAGGGGTAGCAACAAGGTTAAGGTTTAACTTAACTAGGAGTAGCAACCAGGCTAAGGATAAATAGGACCGTAGAGATGATAACTGAGGTTCCCTAATTCTAACTTAGGTAAGTTATGCCTTCTACTGTTCACTTGGGGACATTACTAGGAAAAGACACCAGCAGACGAAAGGTGGACTACAAAGGATCAACGATGCTATATAGTACCAGGCTATATAGTATTGATGTCACAACCACGATCTACCACCATTCTGGAATGCAGGGTGTATCCACGATCAACCTAAGTCTACGCACCACGCTTACACTCACGATTAATACTCTACTCCCCGTAGGAAGAGAATAAAACAAACAAAAGAGAGTCGTAATCCTAATGAACAATATAAACAGAATACTTACTTGAATTAGAAGTTGATTACCAGAGAAATCTCAGAAGCAAGCTCAAGTAGAACTTGATTCCGTCAAGGTACAAGCCGTAGAGAGAGCACCGACAGGCCAGCATCTCCTCCAAACTCTTCCCTCACTCTCTATGTCACTATTTCTAATTATAAGACTAAATCGTATAGAGGACTAATCTTCTCTTGATAGTTGGCTCTGATCCTAACGAGGAGAATATGAATCAGAGTTTCAGGATGGCTCCAGGGACGGTGGCAGGGGCTGATATATATAGGTCGGAGCGTCCAACGTGAGCCCTTGGATCAAACCGACTTAAAGGACGGCGTAGATTGGATCTCAATGGCGGTGGAGAATCGACATTCGAAGCAAAGACTGACAGGTGGGTCCCATGGGCCGGCTGGCCTGCAGGTGGGGCCGACCGGCCCCACATGTCAGCCCCCCCGGGTCTGCTTTGGTGGGTTGCCTTCCGAAGTGTTCTAGAGTCTTCCCGCGTCGGTTTCGTTGCGGATAAACGTGATTTACTTTGACGAATAGGTCCTCCTTGACAGTTTTCTGGATAAACCGTGCTGAAAAACAGATTCACCAAAACTTGTGGAATTTATTAGTTTAAACCCCTATGTTTGGTGATGGAATTAAGTACAAATACATGTTATGTTGACGGTTTATAATCAGGGACGGACCCACAGGGTATGCAGGGTGGGCCACCGCATACCCTGGGGTCCGCCAGTCATAGAGATAGGTGGAAATTTTTAATGTAAAAAATAAAAAAAGAAAATTTTCATCGAATTGTATAAGGAATTTTTTTGCTGCGCATATCCAGAGGTAAAAACCTAGGTCCGTCACTGTTTATAATTGATGTTAGTGACCGTCAATAATATGTAAGTGGGGTTTAGTTTTGTTCGTCTCGTCATATAGAACACACCGGTACAGACGGAATTAAAAACAGATACACCATTCAGAAGTTATAGCAATTTAAAATAAATATTTTGCTTTATTTCGCCTATGTCCGCGCTGACATCATAGCATACAAAAGCACAGGGGGAGGAGAGCCGTCCCAGCAGTTGAGACGCACGCGGTCAAAACCGTTCACTCGATTCCCATCGCGCGAACGACCGTGCAAATGGAATCTGGGACTCTGGGTCCCTGCCTCCCTTCATTCCTCTTATTTGTCCCCCAAGAAAATAGCTTCAACAGAAACCAAAATAAAGACTTCAGATTTTGAAGCACCTTAAAAACGGAAACACGTCTCAACCACGCACACGATCATCTCAATTGCGCCATCCCTTCTTGTTCTCCTGCATACACGTGGTGGCGCCCTGGCCTAGGCAAAAATGAGCGCAAAATCATGCAAGGCATTAAGGAGAACATGCATGCAGTACGTCTCTCAAGTGTCAAGTCTACGCAATAGAAACATCGTGTGAGCTCATCTTTATCACATCGAACCCTAGGTGTTGCCTTTGCTTCTTGCGCCGTCTAGCGAATAGCTAATGACCTCATCTTGACCACATCATCATCTTCATCATCGGTGAGCTCGTCCTCGTCCTCCGCGTAGCCCAAGAGGTCGTACTGCTTGACGAGAGCATTCAGGTAGCCGGCCCACTTGCCATCGATGTACTTCGTCATAAGGTACTCGACGGAATGACGCGGACTTGGTGGAAAGCCTCTCGGCGGAGATGTCGGTGAAGGTACGGGGTGGACGAGTCCTCAGGAACTGGATGAACTCGGGCGTCAACGGTGTCTTGACCACCTTCTTTCGCTTCTTGGTGAGCTGGGTCTCCTCCGCCTCCCTGGCCTTGAGCCAGCGCTGCATCCCTCCGGGGACATCCCACATCTCCCTCCAGAGCCCGTCGGCCGCAAACGCCTCCTTCTTGAGCTTGAGGATATGGCTTCCCTCCGACGACATGCTCGGCTCCATGTTCTCCGTGCCTGTCCCCTTGTTGGTGATTTCCTCCGCCAGCTCCGGCGTCTTCCTCTTCATTGCTGCGGCCTGCGGCTGTTGATCTGCTTTGTTAGAAGATGGACTTGGAAAGGAAGGGAAGAGAGGAGTTACGTGTGGCTTTTATATATTGCCATATATGCCCCTTTCCTCGTATCAGGATCGGATCCAGTTGATGAGCAGGTCGCTCCCTCCCTCTCGCGCTCGTGGCGTTACGTGTGGCATGGCAAGGAAATCTGATCCGGAAGCGGGTTCAGTTCGCGCGCTCAACAACCGAAAGCGCACAATCAAATCCGTCTGCTGGAAGGCATGCAGCTTATTAGCTGGCGCGCGCACAGACACAGCACGTATCCTCTGCCCTTGAGTGTCAAGTCTTTTACACTGTGTTTTGCTTACAGTACCCGCAATGAAAATGAAAACTACAGACTGCAGGCAGACAGACAAGCCTTCCCTAGTTCTCTCTTGAATGGTCACTTGTTACTACGTGTGGTGTCATATCAGATCAGATTAGATGATGAACGTCCGCTCTATCAGTACAAACCCTTATAGTTCCTTTTCTTTTCTTCCATATATGATCAGGGAGTTCTCACCCAATAATTGGATCGTGATCGATGTGGCACACCACAACATGTCGCCCTGTCTCTGCGCCCGCCGGTCACCCCTAATCCCCTCCTCTCTTTCCGTGTAGGTGGTACTAAGGAGCCGGGATGAGCAGCTGAGGACGAGCACGCCGCCAGCATGCCCCAACCATAGCACCACCATCCACCGGCCCCCAGCGCCCTCATCCCCCCCCCCCCCCCCCCCCCCCCGCGCACCGCGCGCCCAATCCGCTCGCCCTCGGCTCGCCCTAGGCCGAACAACATAAAATACTAGCAACATAAAGAACATTTGAATACAACATACGTATGAAAACAAATGAAACATGCACTTGCAACATGTGTGAAACACATGAAACATCTAGAATTACAACTTGCAACATGAAACCACTTGCTGCAACATAAGACTGAAACATCTAAAATATTTGGAACATACTATTGCAACATATGTGTGAAACATACGCAATATGCAAATAAAAAAACGATTGCAACATATGTCTAGAAACATATGAAACAGTTTGAACAAACGCTTGCAATATGCTTCTGAAACATTTGCAACATCCCCCTATCTACTTTTGCAACATCAAAATGAAACAACTGCAACATACATCTGAAACTTCTGAAACACTAGAAACATACATATGCAACATAGGCGAGGGGAAGACCGGGGCAGCAACCGATAAATCAGGCTTTGAACAGCAACATGGCAAGCGTCACGGATCTGTGCCGGGATCCGGTAGTCGGAACATGCCCGGTGAGCACGACCTTGTCGGAGCACGACCTTGTCGAGGTCGTTGACGCCCTTGCAGTGCCTGACAGGCGCCGCCTCCTTCTTCTCCTCGCCCACCGGCAGCGATGACGCCGAGGCCGACATGCTGTCCTTCCGCCAGACCGAGCCACAACGAGCATCGCACGCCGAGGCCGAGCGGAGCGGAGCAAAGTAGAGTAGTGGAGCTAGAGGGAGGAAGAGGAAGAGGAAGTGGAGAGAGGCAGGCTGGCAGATGGGCTGGCTCAAGGTCGATTTGGGGAATTTTCGCATAGCATCCTTGCGTGTTGTTTTTTTGAGAGAGAGCGGATGAGTGGATGAGGATAAGCCACGTTCAGACGGGACGGACGCTGGTGGGCCAGCACTATCGTAAATTAAAATGTGGTCTAACTACGAAACCTAGACACAATGTGCGGGCACATTCCAAGCACGGCAACGCCGCGCACTGTTCTAGTTTGATTCAGAGAAACTGTGTAAACCTCAAGTGTACTCACTGGAAAGCCATGTTCCGTGAGCCCAAATGTGAAACGGGGTAGATTCACGGCGGCTGCTATGTATTGTACGAGTACATCCATGTGCCTCTGCGCCCTTAATTTCTCATGCCTACAGATATAAAAACACAAGCCAAAAACTGGTATGGTAGTCTTATATCAACATGTCGAAAGCCACATCTCACTCAACCAATTCTGTTTCATTACATGCGGCACCGTGCAATCGTCATGACGTCGATGGTCCAAGCTACATTGCTTAGACGACGGCCAAGCGCTGCAAATCCTTTGTGTCTTAACATATTGAGTTTCCGTGATCTTAAGTAAAAAATGGCACTGCTTGTGCCTGCAGTGATGAGTGAAGTCAATCGCAAAGCCTGAACTTCACTCAAGCCAAAGCCAAAGTCTCTAACTACTGATTTTATTTGTAATTCAAAGAGTGAGTTCAAACAGACCTACTACCTGATTACAGACCTGATTTGAGGGCAACACCATGCCACATGTCAGGGAGTTACAGGGTAATAGCCATTTCCATCCACCAACAAAATTCAGGTGATATGCAAGATCATTCATAGGCTTCTGTCTAACAACGAAAAAACAGATCCAGAAGCACTTTGAACTCACAACTCTGTACTACACTTGTACAGCCATCAATAACCAGAGTCCAAAACATACAGGATACATCTCACTATCTCAGCGCAACACTAGCAACCACCTTCACTCACTCGTCTTTCATGGTACATTAATGCGCGTTTGAGTTTTTTCAGGGATTTTTAAGAGATACTAAGAATTCATGAAGAAAAGAGCACACTCAAATACAATAGGTAATGCCAAGACCCAAAAGAAGTCTGTATTGTATTATAACAAATGTTTATAACCAAAGTCAGCGCAGGACTTCACAAGTACAATAGGTACGGCTCACGAAAACAAGAGCTGACTTAACGACAATGATGATAATCTAAAGCAGCATGATCATATTAGCTTAGGTAGTGGCCTAAAGGCTGCCAAGTCACTCACTTTCATCTGATTGGCCTTCAGCCTACCCTAGGCGCCGCAGATTTTTCTGTTTGCCGTGAAGCTATCCCGTTTCACATTAATCGTCGGGTTCGCTTGAACTTATCAGCCCGGCTTATCAGCCTACCCTAGGTGCCGTGGATTTTTCAGCTTCAGTCACGGGCTTACCGCTCAACTACTGTTCATCCTTTGGTAATTTTAAGTAGAAGCAGCAATGCACAGCGATAGAGCTTGCATGAATGTGTAGGGGGGGGGGCAATTTAAAGGTACACTACTATAGTATTTACCAATAGTAGTACAGACAATTGGAATTATGTGGAAAATCTTTGTTTTTTCAAGTTCTATCTATATATACTGCAATAAACAATTGAAATTCTGTCAAAAAAGAATGAACAATGTACAGATTTACATACTTGTAAGCTGTGATCCACTAATCAGCAACAGTATTATACAAGAGATGCAGGAATTAATTACATACATGCAGCGACATGCAAACCTGTAGAGTGCAGCCGGAGCAAGGGGGGGGCCAGGACCCAGTTTGGCCCCCACGTAGCTCCGTCCATGGCAATGCATGGGCCGTTCTTGATGTGGAACAAACTAAATGTTGTTTTGTGTCAGGCATTTGGTTCAGAGAAACTGTGTGAACCCCAACCATTCACTGAAAAGCTGTTTGGCTGATGTTTTTTTTGCGGCTGATAAGCCAGATGCTGCTGTTTTATTACGAGAGAAAAACACTAAATCGGGCTGATAAGTTCAAGCGAACCAGGTGATTAATGTGAAACGGGATAGCTTCACGGCGGCTGCTATGTACTATTGTACTTGCACATCCATGTGCCTCAGCGCCCTTATTTCTCATGCCTATACGCCTATACAGATATAAAAACACAGAGCCCTGAACACAAGCCAAAAGCTTGGTATGGTACTACTATGGTACTGTTATCTCAACATGCCGAAAGCCGCATCTCACTCAACCAGTTTCGTTTCACTACCGTACCAGATTATATTAATCCAGTTGCATGCGGCGCCGTGCACTCATCATTGTGCGTCGATCGTCCAAGCTACATTGCTTAGACGACGGCCAAGCACTCGCTGCAAATCCTTGCTGTCTTAACATATTGAGTTTCCGTGATCACAAGTCAAAAGTGACACTGCTTGTGCATCATGCAGTGAGTGAAGTCAATCGCAAAGTCTGAACTTCACTCAAGCCACAAAGTCTTACTACTCCATGAAGCAAGCAAGGAAGAAGATCGATCGGTTTCTGGTACGTACTTGTTTTCAAACCTTTCACCAATCAAGGATGAACCAATCTCCTGTCAGTAACTGAAGTGACTGAAGAAGTCTGAAGAACTGAACTACTGAAGACAACCAGCCTGCACTCCTGTCTGCCATACCAATTCGATCTCTTTTCCTTGGGATCTGAGGACGGACGTTCCATGTCATGCCAGCAAATTAAAAATGCAATTTTTAGGGTAATGAGGCTGCAATAATTCCGCCATCCGATTGATCTTGATGGGCCATGTGCTTCGCTTGGGCGCCCCACTGTATCCTGTCCGGGCCATTCCAATTCCATGCTGCAGAAACAAACACCTAGCTAGCGGCAGGCAGGAACAAGATCCGAGAAAGCACCACGTCGATCCATGCTCTCCGGCGAGCAGAACCAGAACATGGGACGGACGGAGCCGTCGCCCTCCCCCCGGCCTTGGTGCAGGAGGTGCAGAATCGCAGAGCCACATGCCGTAGCTTCCTCCGCACGTGTTGCCATGCTTGTGATTGGATCTCCTGGACTTCTAGGTCCAGATTTAACGGGTAAAAACTTAACTTAGACAAAGAAAGCTTGTTGATATACCTCATGTCGAGCACAGTCATGGACATGGCGTCGCCGTGAGGTAGTAGTAACGTGGAGGCGCGGTCTAGTGGCGGCGGTGAAGGTGTGGTCCAGTGGCGACAGCAAAGGCGATGGCGCTTTCCGTCGCTTACAGCGCGTCCTTCTAAATCGGACTAGAGCTAGGACGTCGGTGGGGCGCTGGCGGCTACTGTAAACCTCGTGACTCGAGCCCCAGCCCCCACCTCCTATTTATTACGCTGCGCGACAGGGGCCCATCAGCCAGAAGAACGGCTGGGCGCCTCCGATCTAGGCACGGATCAAGGTCCCAATTGACCGTTGGGCCAAATTGATGGAGATCAACTTAACATTCCCCCATTGATCTCACCTTATGACTCAACAATAACTTCCTTTTTTTCCAATTCCATCACATATCAGTGCAAAAAGCGTGTCTCATCGTCACGGTCAGTTGCCATTAGATTTAACAGCTACAATGCACCTCTCTGTTTTGAAACAGATACTCAACTAGGCCCTTAGTATCTAGAAATTATAGGCTTTCCCATAAACCCATGTCGACTGTGTGTTCTCTGAACGTACTGGGTGGTAAGCCTTTGGTAAGCGGATCCGCAAGTACTTACTCGGTACTTATGTGCTCAATGCTTTCAAAATGATTTTGGATTTTCTCCTTTACCACATATAGCTTAGTGTCAATGTGTTTGGCAGCACACTTGACCTGTTGTCTTAGGAGTTAACTTACTTAAAATGATTATTGTTGTTGTCTACCATTATTAAATCCGAGTACAAATTCCCTTAATCTCATTTTGCCTATTTCTTAAGCCTTATGTCAAGCTATACTATGGTTTGTACAAATTCCCTTAATCCGACTACTATGGATTTCACTACACATCTCGCCAAGACTTAACATTGATACCCTCAACTATTTGAGAGTAATTGTTCTTTCTTACTCAGCATGAGGCATATAATGCTTTGCAAAATTGCAAGACATTCTTAACTCTGTTCCAGTGATCTATATCTAGACGGGACTTCTGCCAAAATATCCCGGATATGTAAACTATGTCAGGGTAAGTTCTTACTTGTACTTGTACACTCATCAAGGTTCCAAACGCTGAAGCATATGAAACCATGTTCATTTGATCGATCTCATATCGGTTCCTGGAACACTGGAAGTTTCCAAAACTATTATCCTTGACTATAGGAGCAGGCGTAGGTTTATTTGCTTGCATACTTTATTTCTTTAGAATCTTTTTTAGGTATGCGTTTTCTACAGGCCTAATACCCCTTTTCATCTATCTTGGTGAATTTAAATTCTTAGAAACAATGATGTTTCACCAAGATCATTCATATTGAAACTTGAGGACAAGAATTTCTTCTTCTCCAATGGCAGATTAACATCATTACTAGTGAGTAGGACATCATCTAGACACATGATGTGGAAAATGAATTTTTCATTCTTGAACTTCGCATAAACGTTATTGTTCTTCTCATTTTCTTTAAAACCCAAACTTTCTTATCGTTTCATCAAATTCAAATACTACTGTCTAGAGACTTGTTTTAACCCATAAATGGATTTCTACAGGCGGCATCCCATACGTTCTATTTCATCCACGGCAAAACCTTTGGGTTGTGCCATGTTAACGTTTTCATACAAATCCTCATTGAGGAATGCCGTCTTTACATCTATCTGATGTAACTCTAAATCGTAATGTGTCAATAACACCATTATGATTCTAAAAGAATCCTTACATAAGACTGGAGAGAAAACTCTTATTGTAATCTATTCATTCTCTTTGCGTGAAGTCTTTTCCTACAAGTCATGCTTTATATCTTTTCACATTCCCTTTGGAGTCATATTTTGTCTTGTAGACCCTTTCACAGCCTACTGTTTTGACTCCATTAAAAATTTCTAGTAAGTCCCAGATATCGTTGGTATTCATCGAATTCATTTTAGCTTCCATAGCTTCTTCAAATGAGGTGAGATCACCCTCCATTTAAACTTTCTTCACTAACATAGACTTCATAGTCATCATAAAACTGGTTTACTAATTCTTTGAGACCTTCTAGGGTCTCAGCTACTTGCACTTTCATGTGGGGCTGTTGTTGCTCTTCATTGCCAAGAGGCAATTGATTCTACAGGCTCCTGTATTATAAGATCCTTGTTTACATTATTTATCTTCTTTGAAGAGCCAACAACAGGTGTTGTATAAGTCATACAACATCAACATGTATTGAGAAATTCGTTGTTTTGAATCACTGAAGTGGGCACTCGGTCCTGCTTCTCTTTAAGTCATAGGTCTCTACATACCTTGCTCCCCCAGATCTTTCTATCTTTTCTAAAAAACTGTATCTTCAAATATCTTATTTTGGGTTTAATCTGTTGAAACCTCATATGGCGCTTTGAGCACCACCTTAACATCTTTGAGGCTAACTACGCTATCTTCCTGTCGGAACTTTAAAATATCCAGGAATTTAGCTATTTCTCTGCTTGGGGTATCATTGTTGTGACCGTTGTACTCCTCCAACGATCGCATTCATCTTTATTAATCTTTATCTCACTCTTAATAAAGAGTATCTTTCTTAATTAATCTTTATCTCACTCTTAATGAAGATTATTTTTCTTAATTGATCTTAATGTTCTCCCCCTCGAAATACGATATGAACTTTACTGCCATAATTTTGAGAACTATTCAGAAAACCTGTAAATGAGGAGACACTTATAACTTACTTCATTCATATGATTATGTCATATAAATAAAGTTATTTCTTGATCCGTTTAGGAGTACACTTTCCTTATTTCACTTCAAGAACTCAACGAGGTCTTTCATTAGCAGTACTTTTGCAAGTTATGCTTGCATCTTTTCTTATCTTTTGGTTAGTATTAACCATGACGATGCATTTCTATTGTGCCACGGTCAATACTAGGATAACATAAGAGCTACCCAAACTTCTCTCGCTATGCGGGATACAAAATATGTGAGTCATCACAAAACTTCTCCCGCCATGCAGGAATGACTACCATAAGTACTATACTAAAACTTCTCCCCATACGGGATAAATCTATACACAATTTACTGTAACAAAAACTTAGTCACGATGACTAAAACATTCACTTATTTCTTTATTTTCCAATTAAATCTTCCCATTGGTTCTAATTTAATCAGAAAATTAGTAAACTAACAAAAAAATAGTCCTGAACTGGCTTGACTCAAGCCTTTTCATTCACATAGCCCAACATTGCAGCCCGTTGGCATGCAGCCGAATGATTTCGTCGATTAAATAAACAAGGTGCTTCTGCATTAATTCTACATCACCGTTGGGCAGAAAATAGAATTAATGCATAAAACTCAAAAATCAACTTGAAATACATATAACTACTCTTCAAAATTAAATTCTCCTGTTGGTTCAAATTTAATTAGAAGATAATCAACATCATTGCCGCGGAAACTTGATAATAAAATACATTCTTTTAGTTTAGGAGCATTTTTTGTCCTTATCTACTCTCTGAAAAATTGACCACGTTGGTGTAAAATTTATCAGAGATTTAAACTTCAAAGTTAAATTCATTATAATATTGTTATCATCAATGTTGGTCAGAAAATAACAATACCATAATTTAACATAAACAAATCGGACTACTCCCCTAATTTAATTTTTTTTCCGTTGGTTCCAATTTAATTAGAGGATAAACATAATCATAATTTGCTAAAAGTAACTGCTCTTCAAATTAAATTCTCCCATTGGTTCGAATTTAATTAAAAGATCATCAGCATTAAACTTTGCAGCGGAAACATAAAAAATATAATTTATCTACTTTTCAGAAAAATTTCACTGTACTCATCTACTCTTTGAAAAAATTACCCCGTTGGTTCAAATTTTGACTGAGATTTAACATCAAAACTTGACAAAATTCATCAAAACTGCTTCTGAAAAATAATAAAACTGAAAACTATTTACTTTGTTTATTTTGGCCCAACCGAGAAAATTCGGCCCGCGGTGCATCTCTCCGGCGCGCGTGCACTCGCGGCCCAGCGGGCGAAAAGCACGGGCCAACGCCCTGCTTCACCCGGCGCGCGCGCCCGCTGCCCCATGCCCAGGCCGCAACCTGGGCCTAGGCCGGGAATCCGCTGCCCCGCCTAGGACAAATCTGGCTCGTCCGCCGTCAGCCACTGGATCCGATCCGACGGTCGTCCGCGCGTCTCACCCCAACAAAAAAACGCGCCACGGCCACTCCCAAGGAAACCCTAGGTCCATTCGTCACTCTCCCTCCCTCTCCTCTCCTCAGTGCCGAGACGGAGAGCGACGACTAGAGGAAGAGGTGGTGGCGCAGCTGCGGGGCCCCTCGCCGGCGCGCGCGCTCGTCCGAGGGTGAGCGCGTCGCCGTCGACTGGCCTTCTGGCGACATCCTTTACCCTCGAGCCTGCGGAGCTCCCCAAAAACCATAACTTCACTTTCTCCTCCCCCTTTCTTTTCACTCTCACGGACGACGTCCGAAGATGATAGTAACGCGCGGCCGCGCAAGGCAGCCGGAGGAGGAGTGCGACGCCGCTGCGGGCCCCCTCGTCGGAATGCACGCTCCCCAGTGGGTGAGCGCGCCGCCGTCGAGCGGTCCTATGACAGTGACCTAGCATGTGCTCGCGCACGCGGCGTTTCCTTCCCGTGTGCCGACGAGGCGCGCGGCGGGTCCTTCTTCCCGCGCGCGGCGGTGTCGACAGCGGTGGAGTAGCCCTGGTGAGTTCCTTCCCTTTCCGTCCTTTCCCCTTCTAGGGTTAGGGTTAGGTTAGACTATTTCTCCTTGCGCCCACGGCGGCTCGGGGTGACTTCCCGCGCGTCGTCGAGGTGACGGCCGACGGTGGTGACGATGGGGAAAGAACCCAGGTAGGTCCCTTCCTCCTCTCCATTCTATGATCTAGAGTTAGGGTTTGGGAAACTTGAAATCTTTCATGTCCTTCTAATTTCTTTTCACTTTTCTACCCCGATCTAGATCTACACATTAGAAACCTGATCTGGTATCATTGATAGGATTTACTGGACCTCTAGGTGCAGATCTAGCGGGTAAAAACTTAACTTAGACAAAGAAAGCTTGTTGATATACCTCATGTCGAGCGCAATCGCGGCCATGGCGCCGCTGCGAGGTAGCAGCAATGTGGAGACGCGGTCCACCGGCGGCGGCGAAGGCGTGGAGGCGCGGTCCAGCGATGGCGGCGAAGGCGATGGCACTTCTCGTCGCTTACAACGCGTCCTTCTAGGTCGGACTAGGGCTAGGACGTCGGTGGGGCGCTGGTGGCTACGGTGAACCTGCGTGACGGGAGCCCATCAGCTAAAAAAATGGCTGAGCGTCCCTGATCAGGACACGAATCAAGGGCCAATTAACCGTTGGGCCAAATTAATGGATATCTAACCTATCAGCTTGCTGCCGCGCAAGTCACGGTGCGGCGCCTCGCACAGTTGCAGTTGCAGCAGGGCTTGCAACCACATGCACGTGCGCCTCCCATCTGATTTCGCATGCGTGCGCGATCGCCGACCGGCCTCCTTCCGCCATATATACACGGCCGGGCTTATCGCATTCTCAGCTGCGCTTGCACGGCTCCTTGGCTCAGTGCTCACCGCCGCTAGCTTCGTCGTCTGTGTACAGACAGACCACCGGAGGTCTACTCTGCTCTGCCGCGCTTCCTCCTGATCGCCTGATCGGTCGTCGCCCGGCGATGGCGCGTGGTTACAGTTACGGTTATGGTTACGGTTACAGCCACCTGCAGGCCGCCGCGCTGGTGGTCGGCTGGGCGCTGGCCGTCGCATCGCCGGCCGGGGCGTTCGCGCCGTCCGCCTGGAGCAAGGGCAGCGCCACGTTCTACGGCGGCAGCGACGCGTCCGGCACCATGGGTACGTTACGCATGCATGTAAAAGGTTCAATCTCTTCGTCTCCATCGTGAATCGTGACGACTGACACAACGTGTGCACGCATGCAGGCGGCGCGTGCGGGTACGGGAACCTGTACGCGCAGGGGTACGGGACGCGGACGGCGGCGCTAAGCACGGCGCTGTTCAACGACGGCGCGTCGTGCGGGCAGTGCTACAGGCTGGTCTGCGACGCCGCCACGGACCCGCGGTGGTGCCGCCGTGGCCGCGGCGCCTCCGTGACCGTGACGGCGACCAACTTCTGCCCGCCCAACTACGCGCAGCCGTCGGACGGCGGCGGGTGGTGCAACCCGCCGCGGCAGCACTTCGACATGGCGCAGCCAGCGTGGGAGCGGATCGGTGTCTACCAGGGCGGGATCGTGCCCGTGCTGTTCCGCCGCGTGTCCTGCAGGCGCCGCGGCGGGGTGCGGTTCACGGTCAGCGGCCGGGACTACTTCGAGCTGGTGCTGGTCACCAACGTGGCGGGCGCCGGCGCCGTGCGGGCCATGGACGTCAGGGGCACCCGAACCGACGGCTGGATGCCCATGTCCAGGAACTGGGGCGCCAACTGGCAGTCCCTGGCGTACCTCAACGGGAAGGGGCTCTCGTTCCGGGTCACTGCCGATGATGGGCAGACCGTCGTGTTCGCCGACGTCGTGCCGGCGTCGTGGACGTTCGGGCAGACGTACGCGAGCAGGCTGCAGTTCAAATAGACTAAGGGCGCGGCCACGTGGGCTGGGCCGAGTTGAAGTCGTCGGCCGTGGCGTGCTTTGCTGGTGGGTCTCTGTCAGTTTAGCTGCCCGCCTACGCGTGCTCGGCCCAGCCACTATCGCTGCTTGTAATGTCTGCGTTGCCGGCCCTTTTTTTTCTTCATTGTGTGTATCGGATGATGCGTATCATATCAGTGCTACGAACTTGGTAATCCATACTTAAGCATAAGTTTTTGTCGATTTTTTTATAAAAAAGGTAAGTTTTTTGTCGAATGGAGGAAGAGAACACAAGAATGAGCCTAGCCTAATGGAATATTTAACTTATTGCCATTCTTACATATAGCACCTCTCTATTTACCGGCTTTAGGGAGGAACCAACATAATTGCCATTTGGAATAGTATCCTACGATTTTTATCACTTTTGCTAATATGGCACGCTTCGTGGGCATGCCGGCGTGGCAGTGTCCCTGGGAGCCCTAACTTTTTGCCCCCACCTCCTTCTGTTTTGTGGCCTGTTCTCTTCCCGAGCTTTCACCTTTGCCCTGTTCTCGTTGCGCTCCTCCCGATCCCAAGGACTGAAGATAGTCCACTATATTGGCTTGAACCATTCTGTCGGATGATTTAGCTCCCACAATGCCTAACAACTAATTCACGTAAGAGGAATCAGATGGTAACACACGAGACACAAGATTTATACTGGTTCAGACATGTGGGGTGCCCTAGTCCAGTCGGGGGTTGTCGACGGGATATCGTCGATAGTCCACCGAGACATATACCCACGATGGTAGATTGTACTTTAGAAGTGCATGTGATCAGGAACTAGATGGCAACAGAGACACAAAATTTATACAGGTTTAGGCCGTCAATGCGACGTAAAACTCTACGTCCTATGTTCTGTTGGTTTGTATTGATTGTGTGTATGATGAGGTGATGAGATGATTTTGAGGGGGTCCTCTACACACCTTATATAGCTAGGGGTAGGGTTACAGATCGGTTAGATCTAGATTTAGTCGGTTACATGATAATCATAATAAGGAATATGATATCTAGCATATCCGATCAGATCTCTATCTATCTTCAAGATTCCTTCCCGAAGCCTTGCGGTGCACACCGAGCAGTGCCTTGCACCGTACGTCTTGATCTTGTGGGCTAGACCGTCCCTGATGGTGCGGCCTATGTCTTGCGTCGTGGGTACCCGGGGTTATACCCCCACAGCTAGTCCTCGAGCACCTTGTATCTGTTGAGCAACGCCGTCTTGATCACGTTCGAGCATTCTAGCTTAAAGCCGATCAGTCTAACTGGTAACCGACCAGTTTAACTAATAGTCCAACCAGTTTAACTGGTAGCCAACCGAAGAAAATAAATAGCCGACTAGTTTAACTGGTCTGCAGATCTCGAACTTGCTCAAGTAAGGCTTACCAGAATGATGTAAGGAGCTCAAGATTAAATTTAATTTTTTTACCTTACGTAAAGTGTACACACTTAGGTGCCGTTTGCGATGTTAGATGATTATCATCTATGACTTAGTCAATAAGGGAGCTTAGTCCATTGCTGAAACAATACATGCACCGCAAGGTGCAGTGTACACACAGAGTCCTTGAGCCTGATGGTAGGTGAAGAATTCACCTATTGCCAGGATAAAAAATAGAAGACTCCAAATGTTAGGCCGTAGCTTAGCTGATAAACATTAGGAAAGGAAAATAGTACACTCACCACAAGGTGAAGTGTACACACTTAGTCCCCGAGCCTGCTAGAAGATTGAGAAAAATCTTGTAGCAGGGCCAAAGAAGACAAGTCAAAATATGATCGAATATCAAATAAATAGAGTGTGCTTAGCACCCATGGTCAAAAAGGCCTGCTTCAATAGGAAACCTAAAAGGCCCATTGAAAGGCCCAACATCCAACGGCGGAGATTTCAAAGTCGTGCGTGCAGCGCGGCACGGTTGCCTAAAAACCCTGGAATGCGAAGAGGCGGGGGTGAACCGTTATAAACTCTGACGCCCACGACACACACCCTCATTCCCCGCCGTAAACAGTTGCTTCATCTTCTTTATGGTCCTCCATCTCTCAACCGCTCCACCAGTAAACAAATCTTCGCAAAAAATCAAATCGAATCCTTCCTCCCCCAACTAGATCTGAGCCATGGCAAAGGGCATGAAGCACAGTTGCACAAGCCTAAAGAAATTCGAGAAGGAATCAATGGCGGATGCGGGACAAGCTCGGCGGGATCTAGAATGGATCTCATCAACCATCACCAAAGAGGATCTCAATGGAATGGTGATGGAAGGCATCATCCCTGATAGGGAAACCGGCGAATGTTGACTGGCGACGGGTGAGGTATTCCCGACCCCTGACACCCATGAAATTGTTGTCTTCGAAGCCCACTATGTTCGGGGATTTGGACTTCCTGCCCATCCCTTCTTGCGTAATCTGCTTCGATACTACGGTATCAACCTCTGCCATCTGAATCCCAATAGCATCCTTCAGATTTCTATCTTCATCAACCTATGCGAAGCCTTCCTTGGCATCGCACCGCACTTCAATCTATTTTGCCATTTCTTCTGTCTGAAACCGGTGGCCGACGTTGTATACCTACAGTTGTGGGTTGGGATGGCGAATCAATACATCGATGTCCCACTTAATACTTCACTCAAGGGGTGGACTGTGAAGTGGTTCTATTATAGAAATTGGGAGCAAAATATTCTGGCCAACATCGACCATTATGTAGTGCCGAATGCAAACTGGTCAGTAAGGCCGAGGGGCGAGGAGATGTCCCAAGTAGAGGAGCTGATGAAGATCCTCAAAGAAATCAACTTGGATGGGGTTAGCGTTGCGGTTAATTTCGTATGCCACCGCATCCAATCGAGCAAGGAGAGGGTCAACCCCGCGTATGAGTGCGCAGGGGATGATGATGTAGCTCGGGAGGCACCCGAGAAGTTGGAAAAAGGCGACGCCTATGCCCGGCTCTAGAAGTTCTTCGCAACCTCAACATCATTGAGGAATGTGGGGCAACAGAGGCCACACAGCCTCAACAACCCCATGACCAGAGGCAAGTGATCTGACTAGCTTAGCCAGTACTACTACTCTTTTTGTAATGTTTTCATCATGTCTTTGATGTGTAGTCATAGGACCAAGTGACGTACTTCTCCAATGTTCCAGATGGCACCTGGCCGATCGCTGTTGACACATGACCGACCAGTGACCAAAAATCAGCAAATTTGACCCTAGATGACAGCGAGTCATCCGAGTTGGACAACAAAGATGAGGAGGTTGTTCCCAAGCACAAACAAATGAAAGGTGGGAAACAACCGGCTCACAAAGAGCTAGCCAAGAAGAAAAGAAAAGTAGTCGCTACGCCAACCTGCAAGCATGGTAGGGTGAAGATCAGGGAGCTCGCCGTACACCCTAGTGGCAAGAGATATGTGGCACCGTCGGATTTCAATGATGAAGAGGAGGAGGAAACACTCCAATATAGGATTATGTGCATGGCTACCCCCCTCCAACCACCAGGGCGTCCAACCGGGAAGCCCAAGAGCGTGCTAACTGTGGAGCTGCTGACGAAGTCCCTAAGCCTGAACAAGAGACTCCAATGGGGAAGAGAGCCACCACAAGCCTGGAGACCGTGGGGGTGAGCCGACCACCCCTACGCTTCGTGAGGACCGCATTAGGGCAAGGGAGCTCCGACAAGCCACGTCGGTTTAAAGCCTCCGTTAGGCGACCAAACACGTAAGTATAACACCTTTAGTCCACGCCGATCACTGTTAATCTTGAAATTATTGATGAACAACCATCTTTTTGTAGTGAAGCATCAACCAAAAAGTTATGCCTAGTCGGCATAGGAGAACCATGGCGTGAGACGGAGCAGTCCACTCCAGACATTGGCACCAGAGACGTCAGCGGAAACCAGTCGAGGAGGCACCAAAGGCATCTAAGCTAGTGGCAAGTCCCAAAGTATCTCCATCGGCGGTGACCCTCGGCGCTCCAATCGGTCCATGGCGCAGCAAGGAGCAAGGCCCCTCGATGGAGATCCCCGAGGGAATTGAAGGAATTGATCGGGAGCCACCGCATCCTTGGGAAGCCCCTCCTCGGGCTACAAGGACATTTTTATGCCAACGAGACTTGGTGGAGGTCATGGAGGAGGAGCAGCCAGCAAGCAGATGAAGGAGCTCTAGGCCACCCTTGCATCGGCATCAAGCCAAATACAAGTAAGCCAAGCTGTGCTGTTGCTTGTTGTCATGAAGACCAAGTTGTAATTAATATTGCTGCAGGAGCTAATGAAAACAGCCAAGCACCATGCTTGTCTTCTAGAGCAGGCAGCCCTAGCCCTTGCTGAGAACAAGAGGCTGCGGGAATCCATGGAAGCGTTCGAAAATAGCTTGGCTGGTGCTCACAGCAACAAGGAGAAACTGCAGTCGCACATGTCGGAGCTAGAGTCCGAGAACTGGTCACTAACCGAGCAGAAAAATGGTAAGACCTTAGGCCTCATGGCATGATGCATTGCTTTTCGCCCCTACATCATGCAGTAATGTAATACCGGTGGATGTAGAGCTAGAGATAGATCTCTTCCTATCGTGCGAGGAGAGGGATAAAGCGCATACAGCGGAGAAAAAGATTGCTGAGGAGCTCCAATGTGTGTTCTTGTGATAATGGTTCATCTTTCAGAATGTGGAGAGTGTTTAACACGTCACTGTGATGTTTGTAGTGATCCACACCAACTCTCAGGTGCAGTTCCAAGACTTCTAGGTGTGACTGAAGGCCAAGCAGGACAAAATCAATGCCATAGTCACGAGAATAAAACCCATACTTGACTACATCGCCCCTGAGCCGCTGGAGCCCCAGACACATGCTTTTAGATTTAGGCCTCCCTGTTCCGACACAATCGTGGATAGGTGCAAAGGGGCCTTGGCGTGTTTCAAGGAGTTCACCCATGGCACCGCCTCCTCCGCCACAAGTCACACCCTGGCAGTGGTCCGATCACTCAACCCTTCGGTAGAGCTGGACATGATCGATGGTGGTTTCACCCGGGGGATGACCGAAGCGCAGATCGAGGCGCTTGACGGAGAGGCGATGGAGTCGGTGACCAAACTAGCTGATGACCTCAACCTATTCGGCGATGAAGGAAATAGAGCAGAGTAGATTAGGATTGTTGTATGAAACAATACTATATCTAGCCGATTAGTTGTAGATAAATCTTATGTTTGTTCAAAGTTTTCATATTTAAAATATGATTAATGCCTTAAGAGTTGGTTATTTATTGTGCCACCAGCCCCTGCTATCCCATATCCCATGGCACAGAGCGCTGATTCTTGTACATGCTTAAGGATACAGGCATCGCCGAGGAGCCGCTGTCGACCGCCCATGACGTAGAGCACTACTGCCCATGCATGTTTAGGTGCAAAATTAGAGACAGGGCCACTTCCGGATAACACAAATGACAACGCGGCTGGTCAGCAATTCGATGGTGAACAAATGGAGAATCTTAAAGATGTTAAACACGAATAAAAATGGAGAAACAGCAAGAAGAAAACTTTATTAAATGCTCATATATAAAAGGGTACATATCTTTGGTCTGAACGTTTCAAGGATAGAAACGCCTAAGGTGCTCGATGTGCTAGGAGTTGGGGATGTCCACTCCTTCAGCATCGCATACCCTATATGACCCTGGTCGGGTTACTGCCTTGACAATACAGGGACCCTCCCAAGGTGATGAAAGCTTATGCATCCCGTCGGTCTTCTTCCTCCTACAGAGTACAAAAGATCTCTCCTGAATGTTGCGATTATAGTACCACCGCATGCCCTCCAAATATTTAGCCATTCGAACACATGTAATTAGGCGCCCTTCTTCTAGACTATCAACATCTTCTAGTCGGTGCTACTCAGACTGCTCTGCATCAAAATTCTCCACCCTGGGTGCTCGGAAGGCGACATCTACAGGTAATACGACCTTCGAGCCATACACTAGGAAGTAAGGCAATATACCTGTGTTGCGACTGGGCTGAGTTCGCAACCCCCAGACCATAGCTGGCAACTCTTTGAGCCATCTGCCTAGATGCTTCTCCTCCTTCTCGTAGAGTCTCTTCTTGAGGGCATCTAATATCATGCCATTAGCCCATTTGACCTGGCCATTTGCTCTAGGGTGGGAAACCGAGACATACTTGACAGAGATGCACCGGTCTTCACAAAAATCCCAGAAAGCGCTACCGGTGAACATAGATCCCAAGTCGGTGATGATGTTGTTCGGCAGACCAAACCTATGAATTATGTCTTCAAATAGTTCTGCTGCCTTCTTCGCTGTAGCCGTGATGAGAGACTTGTTGTCAGTGCGCAATGTGGTCAACAAGTAAATATTTGTAGTTTTGCCGTGCGTTGTGATCGGATGTGGTCTAGCACTCAATGATATAGGATTTATACTGGTTCAGGCAACAGGCCCTATGTCCTATTGAGGTTGTTTAGTGACTTTATTCCTAAACCTAGGTGCTTGAAGTTTGTTGTGGGGTTACAAACGAGTGAGGAATGGAGTGGGGGTGTAAAAGGCTCGGTCGGACTCTAGTCCGAGTGGAAGAGAGTGATGGGGCTCAAACATATGCTAAGTATTGGAACGTATGCTCTGTGTGTCCGAGCTTATCAACTATTGAGAGCGTGTAGACAGTGTAGTCATCGAGTCCTCATTGTCGGGGAGAGTGCATCCCCTTTTATAGTTGAAGGGGATGGCCTTACAAGTCAGAAAGAAAGAGAGAGAGTGTACACGGGCGCTGCCTAGTCTTGTTGCCCACGCGATCGGGTACGAGATGGCCGCCGTCGCCCACCATACTGTTTATGCCACCATCGCCCACCTTACTGTTCATGCTCTGTTGTATCTACAGGCTGCACAATGTTCGTCTGGTATGGCAAACAATGGTGCCCACAATATTGTTTATGCTCTGACATGTCTGGCAGGCTATACAGTGTTTGCCTGGTATAGCAAACGACGGTGCCCACAATACTGTTTATGCTCTAACGCATCTGACAGGCTGTACAGTATCCGTCGGACATGGCCCGATGACACCATCCTACAGGTGCATAGGGTATGGTCCTTGGTATTGCGGTTGACTTGAGCGCCTTACCTTATCTGCTCTGCCTGCTCCCCAGGCCCACACTAAGCGGGCGTCCCCGGTCGATTGTTCCCAGTCGGCCATGATCGGGTTGGTCGAGAAAGAGTAGCAAGCAGAGGTCCGACGTATCCTCGGTCAGAGAAAGGGTGTCAGAGTCAGACTGCGGTCCCACCATGGCCAAGCCTTCCGGTCGGGGCTCTGACCAAATCTCCAGGCCGGAGGTGCTGGTCAGGGATCAAATCATGGTCTTGGCCTATCATTGTGTATCTAGGCTACCCTAGGTGTGTGTTGTCACTACGTTGTCTGTTGGGCTGAGTTTTGTAGAGAAGCGGGCCCATTGGGGACCCCAGGTTTATGAACCTAACACTTGTACTCAATCCACTTAGAAAATTTGTCAATAGCAACATAAACATATTTGAATCCTCCTAGTGTGGCTTTAAAAGGCCCAATCATATCCAGTCCCCAACATGCAAATGGCCAGGAGGCTAGGATCATCTATAGGGCCTATGCTAGAATATGGATCTATTTGGCAAAAAATTGACACCCTTCACACCAACGAACTAATGCTTATACATCTGCAATGATAGAGGGGCAGTAGAAACCTGCTTGGAAAGCCTTACTAACCAGATTCCTAGAGGCTGCACAGTTACCACATGATCCGACATGTATCTCAAGGAGCAACTTCTCACCTTCTTCCTAGGAGATGCACTTCTGCAATAGTTCCACTTTTGCATTTTTCTGCATCAACTTTCCATCAACCAGGACATAGTGCTTACTATGACGAATAAGGCGCTCCATCTCAATCTTGTTGGTTGGCACCTCTATAGTAGTGAGGTACTTGATGAATTGCTCTCACCAATCACCGCTGGGCATAGGAACCACCAGGACTAACTGCTCGGCTATGGACGCTTCCTCAACTTCGCCATCCTGCTTGATCGATGGTGTCCTGAGATCCTAGACGAAGACTCCGACTAGAACTTGAGCTCTGGTCGACCGTATCATAGATAGCCGGTCGGCTGCCTCATTCTCATCATGAATGGCATGATGGAATTCAAGACCATATAATTTACCTTCAAGCTTCCTGATTTTGGCGCAGTAAGCGTCCATCTTCTCGCTAGTACAGGACCTATCCTTATTGACCTGGTTAATAACTAGCATAGAATCGATGTACACCATTAGGCGTTTAACATCAAGGGAAATAGTGATGCGAAGACCATGAAGTGCCACCTCATACTCAGCAGCATTGTTAGAGGCTAGAAAGTACATCATCCAGTGCTTAGGACGATCAGCTGAGACAGGTTCTTGCATCTCTGTCCACTCGACGATGCAATCAATGAGCACCTATGACTTTATAGTCTATCGGCTCCTAAACTCAATGGAGTACGTGTCGAGCTCTATCGCCCATTTAATGATACAGCCATTGGATTCCTTGTTGCAAAGAATGTCTCCCAGTGGGTATTCAGTAACCACAGCCGTGTTGTATGTCTCAAAGTAGTGGTGGAGCTTCCTAGACGTAATCAAAATTGCATACAAGAGCTTCTAGACCTATGGATATCGAGTCTTTGACTCATTCAGGACTTCACTAACAAAGTAGACTAAGAGCTAAACCTTGTATGGATGTCCAGGCTCCTCTCGTTCGATGACAATAGCCGTGCTAATGACACGGGTGGTTGCCGCAATATAGACTAGTAATGTCTCACCGGGTTGTGGTGTTGTCATGATCTGAGGCGTTGTCAGGAAAAGCTTGAGCTCGGCAAAAGCCTAGCCGGCCTCAGGTGTCTAGGTGAAACGCTCCTTGGCTTTAAGCAACTTAAAGAAAGGGAGACCTTTTTCACCTAGACATGATATGAAATGACTTAAAGCCACCATACACCCCGTTAGCTTCTAGACATCCTTGACATAGGTTGGCTACTTCATGTTGATGGCTGCCGATACCTTTTTGGGATTAACTTTGATGTCACAGTAGCTGGCGATATAACCTAAGAGAATACCAGATGGGACACCGAAGATACACTTAGTGGGATTTAGTTTCCATCGATACTTTCTTAGGCTCTTGAATGTTTCCTCGAGGTCGGTGATGAGGTCATCGGTAGTCTTAGACTTAACCACTACATCATTGACATAGGCCTCGACATTGCGCCCTATCTGTTTGGCAAGGCAATGCTGGATGGCCCTTTGGTAGGTGGCACCAACATTTTTTAGTCCAAAGGATATGGGGTTGTAACAATAAGCACCAAAGGGCATGATGAAAGAAGTCTTAATCTGATCTTCCTCCTTTAAGGAGATCGGATGATAACCAGAGTAGCAATCTAAAAAGTATAGGAGTTCGCAACCGGCGGTGGAGTCAACGACCTCGTCTATATGAGCTAGGTCGAAGGGGTCCTTAGGGCAATGTTTGTTGAGATCAGTGTAATCAACGCACATCCTCCATTCTTTATTCTTCTTTTGTACAAGGACTAGATTAGCCAGTCACTCAGGATGATACACCTCTTTGATAAAACCGGTTGCTAAGAGCCATGTTATTTCTACCCTAATAGCCTCCTTCTTGTCCTATGTGAATCGTTAGAGCTTCTGCTTGATTGGCTTAGCGGTCGGCGAGACATTTAAGGAGTGCTCGATCAACTCCCGTGGCACCCCAGGCATGTCTGCTGGTTTCCATGCAAACATGTCTATGTTGGCACGTAGGAAGCTAATGAGCGTGCTTTCCTATTTGGGGCCAAGGTTGGCCCTGATCCTGGCGATCTTGTTCTTGTCGCTAGTACCGAGGTCCACCTCCTTGGTCTCCTTGGCCTTTGTAGCTGCTCGGGGTGCTTCCACCATCGGAATCTCCTGCTCCTCCATGGGTACCTCCTTGGACTCGGCGAGATAGTTGTCCATGCGTGCGGAAAGATCGAGCACCTCAGCAAGCGCAAGGCTCTCTCTCGCAAGCATAGGCGACGGCGATATTGGCGTGCAAGCTTAGGATTCCTCGTTCTGCCGGCATCTTCATGACCAAGTACGCATAGTGTGGTACGACCATGAACTTGGCTAGAGCTGGTCAGTCGAGGATGGTGTGGTAGGCAGTGTTGAAGTCAGTCACCATGAAGTTAAAATACTCAATACAAAAATTCTCGATGTGCCGAACTGGACGGGCAATGCGATCTTGCCTAAAGGCTAGGACGCCCTGCCAGGTACAATTCCCTAGAAAGGAGAGTCGATGGGGGTGAGGTATTCCTTGGAGTGGCCTATCTCAGTTAGGGCTCTAGCAAAAAGTATGTTGAGGGCACTCCCACTATCGATGAGGACCTTCCTAAACGCACCTTCTAGATGATGGTGTCTAGCACAAGCTTCAACTGCCCTAGATAGGGAATGTCTGACCACTGGTCAGCCCTGTTGAAGGTGATGGGGTACTCTGACTAGTTCAGGTACCTTGGATCGGTGATAGTGTCATTGTTGGTGATTGATAGGACCTGACGAGCGGTAAGCTTCTGCTTTCACTTGTTCTCGGAGGTAGCCACTCCTCCGAAGAATGTCCTAATGGTTTTGCTTGGATCTTGGAAGTTGGTCTTATTTGCATCCTTAGGGCACTCGGAATCCTTGCGGTCGTCATCCTCACGGTCATCGCGCTTCTTGGCCCTCTTATTCTCCTCATCGCGATAGGCCTTGGCTAAGCCATAGCACTATCGCATTGTATGTTTGTTGTTTTTATGTATGAGACACGGACCATCAAGGAGTTTCTCGTAGTCGTCATCGTAGTTGTGCTTAGCACATGGTTGCTCAACTGAGGCGATGATGTTATCTACTTGGCGACGACAAAACTACCCGACCCTCAAGCCTTCTGGCCTATCATTATAGCGGAGGTCGCGGTTGTCATCACGTTGTTTTTTGTGACGATCATCATTGCGATGCGGCTAGCGATCGGACCAAGAAGTATGGGCGATGTCATCCTTGTGGTGCTGGTCAGCTTCTTCAGCATCGGCGTATGAACTGGCTATCTAGAACATCTCATGAATTGTACGCGGCGTCTTCTGGTTGAGCTTAGAACGTAGCTCGAGGTGGTGATAAAGACCCTGAATGAACACTGAGATGACCTCGACATCATTGATGTTGGGGATGGAGTTCCTCATTTCTATGAAATGCCTAATGTAGCCATGGAGAGGTTTGCTGGTTCTCTGATAGAGCTTCTCTAGGTCATGCTTCATACCTAGTTGGACACACATCGCCATGTAGTTTTCAACAAATACTCTCTTGAGATCATCCCAAGAGCCAATGGAGTCTGCCCTTAGACTAGTGAGCTAGTTCATCACTGAAGGAGCAAGCATAATAGGCAAATAATTTGCCATCATGTTGCAGTCTCCCCGGCAGCAAGCATGGTGATGGCATAAAGCTACAACCATTGCTCGGGGTTGACTTTGCCATCATAGGGTTCAACCACATAGATCTTGAAACTAGCTAGCCACTACACAGCCCGTAATCTCACTATGAAGGGGCAAGGTCCTTCGGGGTTACCAGCAGCAGGCAAAACAGCGTTGCTGGGATTAACGGCGGTAGCTGACAAGAGAGCATCGGTGGGATTGCCGAATTCATCATCATACTGCTATCGGCGAATGGCCTCCTGCTCATGGCATTCGTTGCGTTGCCTCTCGATGCGGTTACACATGTCGTGGGGAGCATTGAGGACATTGCGAATGTCACCGATAGGCTGATCAACTTCCTGGTTGGCCTTGCCGGGATTGGCCTGTTGGGGTGGTCGGTTCCTAGCTCCTCACTGGCCTTGTTGATTTCTGGCTCCTTACTAGCTAGGATTGATGGGGTAGTTGCCTCTTGACCCAATCATTAGGTACTGGCCATTGCCCTAGTGGTGAGCGAGGGAGATATGACTTTCCCCTGCTCGGTGGGAGCGGGAAGTGTGTCGACCCATGGGACGGTGGTGATTCAACATAGTGGAGTGGGGGGAAGCCTAGTCATTGTGGAGCTCATTGACTTGAACTTGGGTTGCTTAGAGCAGTGCTCTGACCTTGATAATCTTTGGCATTTGTTGGAGTCTGTCCAACTCATGAGCGGCCACAACTATATTGGTGCTTGGTGTCTGCTCGATGTCCTGGTTGCCAACGTGAAAACATTCTTGATCAAGATTGCAAACAAAAGTACATGGATTACCCCCGCATTGGCCAGGTTCTCACTAGTTGCATTGGCGACATCCGCTTCTTCCTGACGACGTCACGTGCGATTAGCATTCCTACCTTTGTGAGCTCCACACTGGGCGCTGGTCTCCCGATCTTTGGCGATGCTGTCATGGCTAAGCATGAACAGTTCCCCATCAAAGTACCTAGGGATGGTGGAGTAGCTAATGGCGGTGCTGGTAGAACCCTCCAAATTTGATCCTAGATCTTCCTCCTAGATGGTGAGCAAAGAATCCACCTCAAGCGGACGGATTTGCACCATGTTTATTGTTGGCACCGCCTGATCGGCCTTAGGCAGATCGGATCTGGGGAGGTTGTAGTCTCGCTGGATCTGGTTGGCGAGATGATCTTGCATGGAGTTTTGATAAGTGGCAGCCACATTGGTCAGTCCGAAGGGATGGACCTTCACGACATCCTTTGCCGGGGCCTGCCGATCGACCTTAGGCAAATTGGATCTCGGGAGTGGTTGGCGACGAACCATGTGCCCCTCTAGAGTAGCCGTGATCTCCAAATCTTCATCTTGCCATCTTGGATGGCGTGTGGAGCATTTGGCGGTGAGCGCCTGGCAGTGCTAGAATGGTAGAAAATCATCGCTTCTGGTAGATTGATCTAAGATCGACTCCGCAAGAGACAAGCAGTCAGCTAAGCCTTTACCGACCCGATTGATAAAAATGATTAGATTGTCCACTTCAATGGTCTTCTTCCACCAACGAGGCATCGGGCGGTAAGCTCTCAGCGAGGAAGATGACCGTGAAATAGATTCTGAGATCAGATCTGCTGGCGTAGATGTTGGCATGATCGGCACAGGATTAACCTACACCGCCTCGATGATCTCCCCTTCTCTGTCAACATTCATGACCCAAGAGATGGACATGACCATGAAGGTCTGGCCTAGCTAGGGGGAGAACAGAAAGCTTGGAACATGCACCATCTAGTTTGCCATGGGAATCAGCACGCACAAACCTACCTACGCGCCAACTGTCGGTAGGATATTGTTGATAGTCCACCGAGGGGTATACCCATAATGGTAGATTGTATGGTAGAAGTGTGCATGATCAGGAACTAGATGGCAATAGAGACACAACATTTAGATAGGCTCAGGCCATCAATGCGATGTAAAACCCTATGTCTTGTGTTCTGTTGGTTTGTATTGATTGTGTGTATGATGAGGTGATGATATGATTTTGAGGGGTCCCCTACCTGCCTTATATAGCTAGGGGTAGGATTACAGGTTGGTTAGATCTAGATTTAGTTGGTTAGATGATAATCATAACAAGGAATATGATATCTAGCATATCCGATCAGATCTCTATCTATCTTTAAGATTCCTTCTAGAAGCCTTGCGGTGCACGTCGAGCATTGCCTTGCACCGCACGCCTTGATCTTGTGGGCTAGACCATCCTTGATGGTGTGGCCTATGTCTTGCGTCATGGGTACCTAGGGTTATACCCCCACAGGGGTGATGCTGCTCTTCTTGTATTCGTATGCTCGATTATAGGGGTTGTTCCTCCTAGCTACGTAATAGATGGGATGAAAGGAAATGAGATGGATCCTGATCGCGAGGTTCCTACCCTCCTTTTTATAGGCTAAGGGGTAGGGTTACAATGAGGGTGATCGGCTAACAGATTGGATTCCTAGTTTGTTATATAGAATGCGTGTAGATTGATCCTATGCTATCGTCCAGATACATCGGCTCTGGATATTCTTGGCATGCCTTGATCTTCAAGTCGGTGGCTTTGTTTAGCCTCTGTGGGCCTCCTTCACCATGGCCTCTAGCCCAATAGTTGGACATGATCAAATATATAGGCGGTGCGGGTACCCCTGGCCCATATATCTAATAGTAGCCTCCTATAGGATTTAATGACAAGCCTGTTAAGCTATGTAATCCTTCAGGTACCATAGGTCCCTGTAACCTTTGGGTGCCATAGGTCCTAATTAGCACTTCTCGGGTGCTAAGGTTTTAGATACAAGTGTTGCCAAGTGTCCTCGAGTATCGAGGTGACTTTGGGCGTTCCACTTGGCCACGAAGGCACCCTCTTGGGTTCCAAGAGTTATTCGGGTGAAATTTTCCACACATAACTTCAAAAGTTCTCCATGTTTGAACGCACGAATGGCTTTTGCGCGTTATTGAATCCTATTAAAGATAAGGATTGAGGTGCTTGGGGACCTGAACCACTCTATTTCCCATGCTTTTACTTATGGAATCATCTTGGTGACTACGTCTGGCTTTAATGCCAACCATCATCTCCCCTACCACCATCTTCAGGATGCATATTTAAACCAAGGGCAGGGGTGTTGCTGAGACCTACCCCTTCCTCTTTAATCACTTGGCATTAGACTTGAGTTAGAGAGTGACCACAACTTCCATCCACCGTGGTTCTCGGCGCATCTCGGTGGCTCCGCCGCCGCTGGGAGAAGGCTTTCAAGATTGAGCTCCATGATAGCCTGCTGATGGCCGTTCATCTTGGGTGTTAGAGGAAGTTCCACGAAGGTGGGAAGGAAAAATACCATTGGTGGCCTAGACCGCCGACCACATGGCATCTAGACATGTACATGGTTAGAGTGCTTGGGGTCACCGCATCACGATATCTGTAGGAAATCCTAGTCGGCGAGGCGTCCTATGTCTTGTTGTTGCTGGGACACCTTTTAGCCCACAGATATCGGTCGGTGGCCCCTCGTGTATCGATTCAGCGACTTGAGCCATCGATCCACACCAGGAGTTCCTTCCCATCGTTGAAGAAGACAACATGGGTAGGGATCCTCACGGTGCTCCTCATCCTTTTAGATGTTAGATGAAGTTCTATGAGGATGTTCTTCTCTAGGCTTCTTCCAAACGACGTCCCTATTCTCGATGGAGATATGAAGGCACAACACATGGTTAGATATGCCTTTGACTAGCTTCTTCGCTTCAAGGCATCATTATCCCCAATTGTGGGGAAAATCCTACACTCACAAGGTTTTTATTATCATCTGGATCATCAAGTGCATCTTCCACCCTAAGAGGTTCCAAGGGAGAGACAAACAAGTAATGCTCACAAAAGCTTGCTAATCGAGAGCGTGTTTTGACACCTCATCAAATGCTCCCCAATATATTATCAATAGGATGATCCTGTTTAATGGTGTGATGTACTCTTGGTTGTGGCACTTGAACCCTTCTTTGGATAGGACTATCATCTTCATCATCATGGCCTTGATTTATTGGAGAACCAAAAACAAGGTCTTGTAGAGAGTTGTCTTCACTTCTTTCTTGACCATTGTGTTGAACTTGAGCTTGTTCATCAACATTGATAACTTCATCTATTTGTGATTGACCTTGTGCATCATTTGACCTCCCATCATGATCTTGTCTTGATGCGGAAGCTTCACCATGTGCATTGTAAGTCACATGATGAGTAGTTGAATCATGATGGAAGGGCACAATTGTGTCTTCATCTTTGTCTTGACTTTCAATGGGCTTCACATCACCAATGGCAAGATTCTTGATAGTTTAATGCGGAGCTTCTTCTTTACCTACAATCTCAACATTGACTTGCTCCTTTTGAGAGCTGTCGGTTTCATCAAAAGTCACATTTACCGCTACTTCAACATTACCAGTGGTTTTGTTGAAAACACGGTAGCTATGCTCGTTAGTACCATAACCAAGTAGGAAACCTTCGTCAACCTTTGGTGCAAACTTTAAGCTTTTGGATTTCTTGTTAAGTATGAAACACTTACTCCCAAAAACTCTAATGTAATGCACCTTTGGTTTGTTACCCATTAGGAGTTCGTAGGTGGTCTTTTCTTTGATCTTATGAAGATATAAGCGGTTGATAGCATGACATGTCGTGTTGACCGCTTCTGCCCAAAAGATATCCGAAGTCTTGCATCATCCAACATTGCTCTAGCGGCTTCTATGAGCATTGGGTTCTTTCTTTCCACAACACCATTTTTCTGAGGAGTGTAAGGAACCCAAAACTCATGCTTGATCCCTTCATCATTGAGGAACTCTTCAATGTTGGTGTTCTTGAACTCGATTCCATTGTCGCTTCTAACGCTCTTGATCTTGACATCAAACTCATTTTGGGCTCTTCTTGAAAACTTCTTGAAGATGGCTTGTGCTTCACTTTTATTTACCAAGAAGAATACCCAAGTGTATCTAGAGTAGTCATCAATAATCACAAAACCATATTTGTTCCCGCCAATGCTCACATAAGCAATGGGTCCAAATAGGTCCATGTGAAGCAACTCCAATGGTCTTTTTGTTGACACAACAATCTTGATGGGATGTTTTGCTCCTACTTGCTTTCTAGCCTGGCATGCACTGCAAATTCTATCTTTCTCAAAAGAAACATTTGTTAGTCCAAGAATGTGTTCACCCTTTTGAAGTTTGGCCAAGTTCCTCATCCTAGCATGGGCAAGTCGGCGATGCCATAGCCAACCCATGCTAGATTTTGCCACTAAACAAGTCTCAGGCTTCACTCTATTAGATGTGAAATCAACTAGATAGAGTTTGCCCTTCAACCAACCCATAAATGCAATAGAGGAATCCTCCCTTCTAAGGACTTGCACACCTTTATCTATAAAGAGACAATTGTAACCCATCTCACAAACTTGCGAAACGAATAATAAATTGTACCTCAACGAATCCATAAGTAAAACATTAGAAATGGAATTGTCATTTGAGATAGCAATTCTTCTCAAACCTAAGACTTCTCTTTTTCCATTGTCATCAAACACAATGTTCTCACTTTGGTCATGACTTGGTTGGAATGATGTGAACATATTCTTCTATCTGGTCATATGATTGGTGTATCCACTATCCAACACCCAACTTGTTCCACTAGAGGAATAGTCCTACAAAACAAATTAAGTTCTTGTTTTAGGTACCCAAATAGATTTGGGTCCTATGGAATTAGTCACATAATACTTTGGCACCCAAACACTCCTCATAATCTCCTTCCTCTTGTGGGCACCAACGTATCTCACAACTATCTTGCCATCCTTGCCCCAACAACAAACATAGTCACTAGAATAGCTCCTTGGAATGGGTGCTTGTTGCTTGGGGGGCTCCACTTGCTTCAACTTGCTTGCCTTGTCACTTGTAGGTGCAATCTTGGGAATATAGATGTTGTTTGCCTTGCTAATGAGCTCATCAAGAGCAATACCTTTGTTGAACTTTACACAAGGCACACCATTGATTATGTTCCTTTCATTGGTCTTTCCATCATACCTATTGTAGCCAATGCCATCCTTGATTAATGGGTGCCTTGATGACTAATATATCGTCTTGTCGAATTTAGCTTGCCATTTGCAACCATTCTTCAAGATCATCTTCAACCTATGAATCTTCTTGTCTTTCTTCTCTATCTCAACAAGGTTAGTTGCATATGCATTTACATCAATTTTATAACATCTTTTACAACCATTGCTAGTGGAGACATTAGAGTAATCGGTTGTCATAGGAGAAGTTGAAGTGCTAGCCCAAAGAGTGTTGAAGTTTAGCTCAAGATTTCGGTACTTTTGTTCCATGTGTGTAAGGCATTCTTGAGCTACATTTTTCTCATTCTTAAGGCTAGCTACTAGATAATTAACAGCAGAATGTTCTTTAGTCAATCTCCTAATAGTGTCATTGGCTAAAGACAATTCTACGGTTAACTTCTCAACCTTCATTCTTTCCTTGGCAATAGATGCTTCAAGTGCAAGGTTCTTATCCCTCTCTTGAGTGATTATATCTCCTTGCATCTCTAGGCATCTATCCCTCTTCTCTAATTTCTTTACTAGTGTCTTTATTTTGGTGTAGACGTTTTTACCAAATTTTCTTATCGTGCTTTCCTTGATTTTTTCTATGTTCTCATCACAACTATCATATTCGTCACTAGAAGGAGTGGGTGAGTCATGTACCTTCTCCCCCTTTGTCATGAGACAAGTTGGGGTGTAGTATTCATTGTTGATGAGGTTGGAGAAGAGCCTTGGTGATGAAGCTAGGTCGGCGAAGAACTTTGGTGATGAAGCCATGTTGGAGAAGAGTGGTTGATGATGAGGAGTCATGAATAGCAATATTTGCAGCCCCTTTCTTCTTCTTTTTCTTATCATCATCACTTGAGTCACCACTATTATCATTTGACTCCCATTCTTCACCAATATGAGCTTCACCCCTACTTTTCTTCTTGTTCTTCTTATCATCATCCTTATTGTACTTACCTTTCTTCTTCTCTTTTGGGCAGTCGGCAATAAAATGACCAATGTCACCACAACCATAACAAAATCTTTTCTTGAATCGCTTCTTGTCATCACCATAGGTCTTCCGATTGCTCTTCTTCTTCATGAATCTTCTAAGGTTTCTAATGACTAGAGCAACCTCTTCATCGGACTCTTCTTCACTTGAGGAGTCAACCTTCACTTTATTCTTCTCTTGGCTTGAGCTTTTGCTTTCATGTTGTTGAGTAGCATTTATGGCTGCACTCTTGTTGTATCCTAATGCACTAGGATTTTGATTGTGAGCATTGATAGCATCATCATCAAGACACTCATGATGCTTGATCTTTGCAAGGAGTTCTTATGGTGTCATCTCATCATAACTGGGTCTCTCCATGATCATGGAAGCAAGCATGTTGTTCTTGGCTCTATATGTTCTCAACATCTTTCTAGCAACTCTATTATCATCCCATTCTTTGCTACCAAGAGCTCTTATGCGATTGACCAATGCCATGAGCCTATCAAACAAAGCTTGTGTTGTTTCTCCTTGCAAGAACACAAACCTTTCTAATTCACCTTGAAGTAGCTCAATGTTGCCTTTTCCCACACTGCTATCTCCTTCAAAGGATACTTTCAAGATATCCCAAATCGCCTTGGCACTTTCAACTCCATTAACTTTGTTAAACTCATCTTGGCTTAAGCTTGAAATGAGCATGGACACAGCTTGAGCATTTTGATGAAGATTGTAAGCTTCTTCCAGAGTTATTTCTCTATCCTCGTCAGTGGGAATGAACACACCAACCTCCACAATCTCCTAAAGTCTTGTGGTAATAAGATGCATCTTCATTTTGTAAGCCCAATTCATATATCTTGTTCCATCAAAGCGAGGTGGCTTGCCTTGATTGATGGTGGGAAAGTGTACGATGGGGCCTTTGGTGAGTTGTCCATAGTCAAAACTGGTACTTGAATAGATCCCTCTTCCTTCACTATTTTCCTTGTCTCCACCAATATAACTTCTGTTGCCATCATTCTTGCCACTCAACGCATCATCCACCTTCTTGCTCAATTCTTCCTTCATCTTGCTCATCTCATCTTGCATCTTCTTCATCTCTTCTATGAAAAACTTTGTTTGCTCAGACATCAACTCACTTGCAATCTTCCTAGCAAGCTCGGTGGCATCGACCTTCATCTTATCGGTCTCCGACATTGTTTCTTCTCACACGGTGAAGCGCTTAATGAGCAACCTGGCTTTGATACCAATTGAAAGGACCTAACAATGCCTAGACGAGGGGTGAATAGGCATATCTAAAATTTTACAACACAAACTGAAAACAAAAAGTTAGCAACTATCGGAAGTTCCAACAAGTTTGGGCCAGAACTTCCGGGGTCCCGAAAGTTCCGACGCAAACTATCTGGGAGTTCTGACACCTACGTGAAACTACAAACTAGTGCTAAAATGAACTTTGGCAGTGGATTTCCTTACAACCCCACTCCTCGGTGGTAAGATGAAGAGGTAGGGTCACCTCCTTGACGTCGATATGCCACCACTTCTTGGATTAAGTCCAAACCCTAAGAAATAGATAGAGGGGAAGAGAGACAACCAAATACATGAAATTTCAAGCAAATCACAACAACAACAACAAGCACGTAGGAGACAACGATTTAACCTGAGGTTTAGCAACCCCACAAAGGAGCTCCTACGTCCTCATTGTTGAGGAGACCACTAAGGTCAGAGTCTCTTCCACCTCCTTGCCTCACTCAAGGAAACCACAAAGGTCACTTGAGCTTCTTCACTAGAAATCAAGGGTAATGCAAACTTCCCAAGGCTCTTCCACAAGATGGAAGCTCTTGGGCGATGCGTTGCCGGCTAGGGGTAAAGCCCCAAGAGTAACAAATGCAAATCCAACTGACTTGATGAAGAAATCAAATGCTCAAGTTTGCTTAGATGATTTTCTCACTCAATCCACTCTCTCTTCACTCAAATCCTTAGAGGAATTGAAGTTGGGAGCAAAGGGGAGAGGAGAGGGGAGTCTTGAATGCCTGGGAGCTATTTTGGTTGAGGGTTGGTCGCAATGACTAAGTGGGTATTGGTTGGAAGAGAGGAGAGGGGTATTTATACTCCAACTATTCAGATCTACGTCGGAAGTTCTGACATAGATTGCCAGAACTTCTGACACTAATAGAATCATACGGTCAACAATACCCCAAGAAGTCCAGGTCCAGTCAGGGATGCCAGAACTTCCGGCAGCTACTGGGACTTCTGACAGTCGAGACTTTCGGTAGTCGGGACTTCTGGCAACTGTTGGAACTCTCAATGGGCCGACTACACAGCCGGCTGAGGCTGTAGGCGCCGAGACTCCCGACAACATTTCACCAGAACTTCTGACTCTCGGAAGTTCTAGGAAGCGTCGGGACTTCCAGCAACCAAGACATGGAAAACCACCTTTACATGTTTGTGAAGTGCAAGAGTGTCTCTCTTATGATTTTAATATGATACTTGAGCACTCTGTCTTACTCAGACCACCTACACTTGCATCCCTCTTTATAATATGGCAAACCTAAACTCAAAAACATAAAATAGATACTTTGGAGCTCGTTTTGTGTTCGATCGCCTTTTATACTTCAGGAATTGAGGGACACCATTTTATCTAAAAACATCACCTTGAATCTTTCATAGGACTAAAGCTGCAATATATATCTCATAGGTGCTCATTAGTCCCTAATTTGGATGTCATCAATACACCAAAATCCACAATGGGGGCAAATGCACTTTCATGGCCTGCTCACCCTCCCCGTCCTCTTTTTCTTTCACGAGGCCTAGCTCCACTGGCCCAGCCTCCCTTACCCTACCTAGCTCTCCACCCCACCATCTCCCCTCCTTGTGTGGGCCTGGCCTAGCTCCGAAGCCCAACAGTAGCCCACTACCGCTCCCCCTATCTCCCTTCCACTGACAACTGGCCCCCGCCTGTCAGCGCTGCTCCCTCTCTCTCCTAGTCAATAGGTGGACCCCACCTGTCATCCCTTCCACCCAGTCAACATGCCGATCCACCATGATTGCTACACGAGGACCGTGCTCGTCTGCACGCCTCGCTCCTCCCCAACATCGTTAGTGAGCCATATTCCGCTCCTCCCTTAGCGATCCACCGTTGGACGCCGTCTCGAGCCAATCCACCACCTTCGTGCCCGATCCTTCTTAGTCGCCATCACCGGCATGGTTTCGAGCTCTACGGGCCACTTTGGTTGGTCGCCCTCTCCCTCTATAAAGTGGCTCAACATCCTCCAAGAGCTCACCTGCACTACCTCGGCCCTCTCTGATCTCCCTTTCCCCGCTGCAGTCCGCATCCCCCAATGTCATCGCCATTGCCGCAAGCTCGGTCATCGCCTTGATCTCCCTCCACAAACCACCTTCGTGCTCCATTCCTCCTCCTATGGAACCACAATGGCACAAGGACGCCATGACACCACTTCACGGTTACAGTCCGTGCTGGCAACGCCACGCCCATCCTCCTCCACCGCCGGCGTTTCTGTCCTCACCAACCACCGCCACAAACTTCTTCCCACCACCAATAACCTCACCGGAGGGTCCACCACGGCCTCCTCCACGCCTTCCGTCACTCTCCATTAACCCCTGGCTACCCGAACGACGTCCCGACCAAACTTTGGCATGCCACTGTCGTTGCCTGTGCCTTTGTGGCAGACAACCCTCCATCCATGGCCTAGATCGTATTGACCAGGGGTCAACGAAGGCAAGGTGAAATCCTAGTCAGCACTCTCCTCATCCAATCAGCACTCGCCAAACATACAGTCAGCCACCACGTCAGCTATCTTAACCATTCAATGGCCTGGTCAAACACGTTATGCAATCTAGCCCCTGCACTTTGCTCTTTTTAACGTACTATTTTTTGAATCCTAAAATTCGTTCATGCTAGCCCTTGGAGTCTACTGTTAATCCTGTTTCGGCCCTAACTGTGATAAAAATGAGTTTCTTTTGTTTTAAAATATGTTTTATGTTTTGTTTAATACCATAAATGATTAATGATGTCATTATATTCATTAATAATGTCATTAATCTATTTTGGTTAATAAAATAAATATAAAATAGTTTTCTTAAAATGATTAATGATATTATAAATCCCTTTTATGATGTCATTAATGTGTTTTATTTAATAAAATAATGCTAAAAATGCCACTTTTGCAAAATAAATCTTTTAACCTTATAAAATAATTTTGTAGTCGAAATGTTTTACATTTTGGTCCCTAATTTTGAAAAGTAATTACGAAAATGCCTTTTATTTACCAAAATACTCCAACTTCAAAAGCGCATAACTTTCAAACCGTAGCTCCGCTTTTAGTGGTTTTTGTGCTCACGCGATCGTAGAAACAAGCCCTACGTGTTAGTATCTGTTTAAAGTATGTTTTCTTATACTTGATGTAGTGTTTTTATGTTTCTTTGTTATACTTGTTCCTGTGGTTGCTATCGGTCGAGGAGACAATTATCAAGTTGATCCAGAAGAAAAGTACAACTATCTGAACAATGTTTTGAAAGGCAAGTGTCCTTGACCATATGTGCTCCTACTTTTGTATTAATTTTGAGTTAGAGTAGTTAGACCATTAGTTGCATGCTGAGTCTAAATTTGAATCCCATGTTAGGGTCTACTAGAACTTGCTATATCATCCTTGAAACCTGGGTTAGATGGGTAGAGGTCATGCTTAGCTTTGCAGTCTTGGGTTGGTTTGGGTTATAATGTTAAATTTGATTAACTGACTATGCAACATGGATCTGGGGTTGGTAACCTCTGTTGGTTGCAACATGGTGAATAGGGAATCTGAGCAGGATGATCGGATTGGTATGATAGTATTTTGGTTTTGATATATGTTATGTTTCTCGGGTTGGTGCTCGTACCTGCTCTAGATTCTAAGGATTGGTTCTCGAAGCCTATAACTCAGCTTAACAGCGCAACCTCAAGGGCTATATGGCTCTGGCCCTAGCTAAGTATATAGCTGCCCACTTCTGTGCATTGTGGAGAGTTTGGTGGCACAAGAAGGGGCCTAAATCGGTGAATCCTTAGTGAATGCATAGGGATGGGAACCATAACTTTGTAAAGGCCTTATAGTGTGACCTGGCTAGGCACCTAGGTAGTGTTTAGCGTGATGGGGAAAGCATGACTCATTGGTAAAGATGTGCAACCTCTATAGAGCATAAAGCTGATATATCAGTTGTGCTCATGGTCAAAAGCGGCTTGGACTTCTTTAGGATTAGATGGCTCTGGTTCAGTTGGGAGGCATGGATGGAATCCAAGTGTGGTTTGCTTGGATGGAATCCAAGTGTTGGTTTTGTTCTCTGAGGAGAAGGAAGATGTTCACTTAGTAATTAGGTGCTAAGGAAATTAAGGAAAAATAGGATTGTCGCTTAAGTGCTTTGTCAAACCTGGTAAGCCTTTCCTTGTGTTGGCCCTCATGTCATACTTTTCTATACTTGCAAAGTACTTTTCGATGTACTCACCCTTCTCTTTGTCCCCCTTGCTACCCCACCCAGTTGTTTGGACTAGAAGATGAAGTTTTTCGAAGATGGTGCTTCCCGAAGACGGTGTCGTTGTTAGGCAGGTGTACCCCCGATCGGCTGCCTATGGGGATGGAGACCCTGCTTTGCTCATACTCATATGTAATTTTTCTTTAGACCCTCTGGTCATTTTGTAATGTGTAAGCGCTTTTGTAATAAACACTAGTTTTGTATCATTTTTGTCATCACATGTATGAATAAATAGATCATGGCATACATGCGATGTGCATTCGATTTTGTTTTATAAAACCAGGTGTGACACTATGCTTTCCTGGCTTCAGCAGCTTTGGATGTTTCAGGGTTAGTCGGTTGTTCCCTTTGCTACCACCGGAGCTATCTTCTGTTGCTTGGTGGGTGGCTCATTCCAGTCGGCTTGATCCTGCTTGTATTGTCTTAACAAGTCCAGAGTCTTGATATCATAAGCAGCAGCTCCCTTTCTATCACCTCAAACCGTAAATGGGCCTTTGGTGCTAGGTACTTTTAGTACCGAATATGCAAAATGGGTGACTGCCATGAACTTTTCAAAAAAGGTCATCCCAGAATGTAGTTGTATGCAGATTCAAAGTTTGCCACTTCGAATGTCAAAAATTTGGACCTAATGTTATCGTCTTCTTAAAGGGTAACCTAGAGGTCAATTCTCCTGAGGGGGAGCAGGTTGAGTGCGCTGCCACTGTCGATCAAGGTCCACCTGGCCTTGTAGTTCCTGATGTATGGCTTGATCACTAGCGGGAGCAGTGGCCCGTCGTACAAATTCATAGGGTAATCTGCGATGTCAAACTTGATGGGTACCTTTGACCACTTGAGCCTTTTGTCTGAGGGTTGGGTGTTGTTCACCTGCCGCTTGACCTACTTTAGCTTGGTCTTGGAGGTCGGGGTGGCACTACCACCATAGATGGTGAGGATCTCCATATCTGGCAGGATGATCGTATCATCATCTTGAGCCAGTTCAGCACGATGATTGTGCTGCTCTTGCCTCTAGGGCGCCTTACCTCTTCGCTATTGCTCGTCCTCTTGCTTCTGCTTCTTGTACATCGAGCACTCCAAAAGACTGTGCTTGGTGGAGCGATAAATAGGACAGTACATGACGAGGTCATCGGGTTTACCTTGTCATCGTGGTGGCGCTTTCCCCTTCTCAGCGGCAAGAACATCGGCGCCTTCAGTCTTGCGCTTTTTATCCTTGCTCTTCCTCTTGTCCTCCGCCGCTTGGGAGGACTCGGGTGGATCTCGCACTCATGCTCGGGCATCAGCAGCCTTTGCGGTTGCTTCAAGCATCTTGTACAGCTCAGCCACTGTCTTCGGGTTGTTGGTGGCCAACTTCTCTGTTGTTCGTCCATCCTTGCAACCCTGTTTGAAGCCCACAATCACCCGATCTTCAATCATGTCAGGATCATGTTGCGGATATCGCTAAACCTACGAATAAAATCCCTAAGAGACCCATCGGGCTTCTAGACGCATGCGAACAGATCGTCCTCGTGCCCGGGATGGCTGTACGTAGCATGGAAATTGGCCTCGAACATTTGGCGCAAGTGCTTCCAAGATTGGACACTGCCCTCGGACAGATTCATAAGCCATGTTCGAGCTGATCCTTATAAGACAGTCGGCAGGTAATTGGCTTTCACATAGTCATCACCTGATGCTACCTCGATCACCATAGAATGGATCTGGATCCATCCCCTGGGATTGGTGGTGTCATCGTACTTGTCGATGGGCCTCGATCTGAACTTCTCAGGCCAGACTACCCTGCGCAGATCCAGCACGAACGCCGAGTAGCCAGTTACTGACATGTTTCGCTGGTGTGGTGGGGATTGATCGCGTCGGTGCTAGTCGCAGTTTATATTGATAGTTTCCCAAGCATCACAGTTCCTGCGATGGGTTTCTAGTTGAGGCCTTAGATCTCAGCCTGGTCAGGGATGATACCGGTTTGCACCGGTCACCAATCGATTAGACCTCTAGGGCGCGCTCTGGCCCCTTGACTGAGATCTAGATGGTGCAGCGGCCTTGGCATCAAGATGCTACTTAGCCTGGTCTGCTAGATCCCAGGCTTGTTTTACGATGGTCGCCAGGGGTGAACCATCGTCAACTAGGGCTCCCATCGTGTTGAGGAGCGTCCTGATCTGAATGTTGTCTTCCTGGACCACTCGAAAATCAGAATCTAGATTCCTTGCGGCTAGGGCTGATGGAGTCGTCACCATGTGCTATGGAATTGTGTTCAGCATCGGGGCGGTACTGAGGCATGGCGATTCGTGTGTTGCCGATGACTCGGCGTCACACGCCTGCTGATCACACCATGCCATATAGACACGGCGACTCTCGTAGGGTCGATCTCATCATCCGAGCCCTCATAGTCTAGGTCGAGTTTGGAGGCTTGGTTGGCAAGATCTCCTTCGGGAAGCTGCGCCCAGGAGGTGAACACTTCTTGGCCTAAGCGAGTTAGATCGGGATGTTCGATCCCGGTCAACTTGAGATTGAAGTCTCCCTGGCCCTCGAAAATCAAACTACTAAAGTGGATTGATGGTGGCACGTAGAGGGATGATGGTTGATGGATTTGGGAATACGAGTGGAAAATCCCTGATGATCTCTGATCTGACTAAGCTTGGTAGGATGGCGATATTGGAAGTCGTCGGATCTGGGTACCAAACTCCCTTGACAATCGGCATGATCAATCTTTGCAAGAAATGCCCCTAGCTGGCCCGCCTCTGTCGATGTTTTAGACTGGCAGACATTTGGATCATTGGAAACCCCACTTGGTGCGAAGAGCAATCATAGTAGAGACGATGTTTATACTGGTTCGGCCCTCATGGTCGAGTAAAAGCCTTATGTCCAGTTGCTGCTTCTTGTATTATATACTCGGCGAGTTGCGATTACAATGTAGCTAAAAGCCCTAGGTTGGATCCGATGGGGTACAACATGGGCCTATCTATCTATTTATAATCGAGATCAACTTGCCCTACAAGCTAAGAGTCACGCCTCCTTTGGAATCTTGCCGCAACCTTAGGGATATCCTTCTTGGAACAAGACGTTGTATCTCATTAGGTTTTCTCTGATCCGGAGTCGGTTGTTCGGCAATCTTTGTAGTCAGGGTACCCAGGTGTATGGCACCGACAAATTCGAACTAGGATTACAGTCTGTAGACAACAGGTTAACAATGCAAACCGGGCATTCTTGCCACCACCCGAACTGTGGATGCTAACAAATGTGTGACTCTATTACAATCTCTACTAATGAAAGAGAAAATAAATTCTTGGAAGCCCAAACTCAAATCCCGGATCTCCCTCAGTACAGCAGCCACGCTTGATCTCTGATTGTTATCGGCATTCCATAAGCATATCAGATCCTAACAATCGGTCTCTAGCTAGAGTTTGAGGACACCTGCCTGTTGTGCCAGGAGTAGACCATCTCGGTAAGCAAACGCCTCCATAGTTAGTGCATCAAGGCCATGATCATACCACTGACCCCAGCCTCTCTCAAAAGCACCAGCTTCATTTCGCATGACCGCTCTTGTCGCCCCTGTCCTCTGGTTTTCATAAAAGGCGCCATCAACGTTACATTTTGTCCACCCCTCTGGTGGTCGTGCCCAGCGCGGTTTGTTCCCTGTTCCCGTCACCGGCGCTTGTGGACATGAGACCTGCCAAAGATCAAAGGCTGTGTCTACTGCCCACTTCACTGCCACCAGGGTCGGTGTACTTGGCTCGCCATGTCTTCTTCTGTTTCGCTGCAGCCACAGAGAATACATGTCAATGATGATCATCGCATGGTCCTCTTCAGAAGACACACTCCCCCATAGAAGGTCCCTTGCCCAAGTATCGTTGTGCAGGTTTGGGATTTTTGTGCCTGTGTGGCCCTTGATTTGTTCCCAGAAATGCTGAGCCACCGTGCACTCCATCAAGACATGTCTGATAGACTCCACATCCGCACCACATATTTCACAATTTGCGATCGGCTCCAAATGTCTGCGGTGGAGAGTCTGACGAGCTAGAAGGAATTCGTGAGTAACTTGCCACCAGAACACCTTGATCTTCGGGGGAACTTTTAAACTCCAGATTTTCTTCCAGGCATCGTCTGATCGTCTCCAGAGCCCCCGGCCCCCCATGTATTCGCTTCTCTGATTCTTGCTGCATCAAGTAATCTGTAAGCCAAGCGGACTGAATAGACTCCATGTTTCTCAGGTTCCCAAGCCAACATATCTTCAAATTGAGGCCGAATTGGTTTGCACAAGATAGCGTTTGCATCGACTAGGATAAAATGTTGCCGAATAACATCTTCTTTCCATTGGCCACTCGGTGAAATCAGGTCAGACACTATTGACACCGGTTGTCCCTCTCTAGGTGTAAGAGGTTTTGCCACAAAGTGATTTGGTATCCAACGGTCACGCCAAATATCTATAGACACTCCATCGCCAACTCTCTTGATAAGCCCCTGAGTTAGAACTTCTCGGCCTGCCAAAATAGCACGCCAGGTGTGGCTTGCGAACTTTTTCTGAGTGCTTGTGAGGAACTCCCCATCGTGATAATATCTCCCCTTGACCACTCTAGCACATAGACTTTCAGAATTGATCATCAATCTCCACCCTTGCTTACCTAGCATGGCCTTGTTAAAATTCCTCAAATCCCGAAAGCCCATCCCTCCTAAGACTTTGGGATAAGTAAGACGTTCCCAGCTTTGCCAATGAATGTTCTCTGTCCGCTGAACCACCCCACCAATAGTTGGCGATAGGTAATTTCATTTTCTTGCATGTTGTCTTTGACAGTAGAAAGTAGCTCATGGAATAAGTGGGCACTGCTTGGGCTACTAACTTCAAAAGAACTTCCCGCCCAGCACTACTAGCTTCTCTTCCACTCCATGTCCCTATTAGTCCTCTTATCTGGTTTGGCATAAATTCAAAAGCTTCCGAAGTAGACCATCCCAAGGCAGTGGGAAGGCCTAGATATCTTTCAGCTAAAGCTTCTCTGTCAATGTCCAGAGTTTTCCACACCTCATTATTCATGTCATCGGTGCAGTTTTGACTGAAGAACACTGCTGACTTCTCCCGATTCACTAACTGGTCTGATCCCCGGCCATAGATTTCCAAAACTTGCTATAGACGTGATGCCCCCTTTGTGATGCTTCTGAGAAGACGATGCAATCATCCGCAAAGAGTAAATGAGAGATCTAGGGGGCATGGACACCCACGCGTGTACCTCTGGATAGGAACATCGGCCCCAAATTCTTCAGCAAACAAGACAGTCCTTCTGCACAAAGGAGGAACAGGTAGGGGCAGATCGGATCCCCCTTGCCTGATCCCTCTACTTGGGCTGAAATGCTCTATTAACATCCCATTAATTCTTATAGACATGGAAACTGATGACACACACCCCGCAATAAGTGAAACAAAGGCGTCGTGAAATTCCAGTTTCAGCATTATTTTCCTCAAGTACTCCCATTCAACTCGGTCGTAGGCCTTAGCCATATCAAGTTTGATAGCACAAGCACCTGTTTTGCCTTTCTTTCACTGCAAATAGTGAGTACACTCATAAGCTATTAGGACATTGTCCATAATGAGCCTGCTCGGTACAAATGCACTTTGCTCTTCCGACACAATCTCATCAAGGAAAGCTCTCAACCTCTCTCATTGCATTATTAAGCCTACGCTTAGGCTCCCTAGAAGGTATAGAATCTGGGTCTATAAGGATGTGATGTGTGCAAAGAGCAGGGCCAATTCCCTTGAGGTCTTGGAGTGAGTAGCCAAAAGCAGAATGATGCTTTTCTAGAACAATTAGCAAGCGGAGAGTTTCATCCTGAGAACGTTTGTTACTTGTGATCATAGGAGTGTCTCTATCATTATTTAGAAAAGCATATTTAAGGTCAGGAGGAAGGGGTTTAAGCTCAATGGGAGGTCTTGGTGGTTCCTTCAATTCATCCAAGGGTTCGGGTTCAACAAGTTCTTCGTCTTCTTCCTTGATGAAAAGGTGAGCATCTTCATTAGGATTAGGTTTGATTAAATCATCAAAAGATGAAACCATAACCTCATCCATTGGGTCTTGCTTGGGACTCATCTCAGTCTCAGTATTTAGAGAGTGAGTGATGGGTATAGAAAGATTAAAGTTCTTCCCGAGATTCATATTCAAACTCACTATTTGTCCTTCTTGAATTAGTCTTTCAATTAGTTGCCCTATCAAAAGGTCGAATTCCATGATATCAAGGACATAAAAGCTCAAATTGACCATGGTTTTATTTACCTTGATAGGGAGGACATAAACTATCCCCAAACTTGGAAGGATGAGTCCTAAAAGATTTTCAAGAACTTTGTTGTTGGGGTTAATGGTATGTCTTCCACATAAGCGTGAGCAAAAGATGTAGACATGACGTTAACACCCACGATCGGATTATAAAGAGCATCATAAGGAGTTTCATTAATTTGGCAGCAAATGGTAGTAGAAGGTGAATCTAAGTGAATCACATCATAGGAAAGTTCTGACTCTTCTAACCATTCAGCTTGTTTTAAGGAAAGCTTTCTCAGAAAGGTTAAAAGTTTTTTCAGCCAGAACAGTATTTTTCTCTCACAACAAATTAGCCGGAACAGTGCTTCGGCTTATTTTTTCAGCGAAGCGAATGGGTACTCATTGCTTATGATGGATGCTAACTCCTTCACATACTCTTTAAGGAAAGCTTTCTCAGAAAGGTCAAAAGTTTCTTTATGGAAAGATGACTTCTGAGGTTTCCTTGTAGTATGATATTTCGAGGTGTTTCTGTATTCGGCAAAAAGATCGTCCTCAAAATTAAACATAAAATCCAAATTTGGAGTTTTCTCCCTTTCTGGTGGTTCAGGGTTTAGGATAGCTAGGATTTGTGTTGAGCTTGGTAAAGGTTCAGATTTCGCTATCTAGGATTCCTCTTTTGGTAGCTTCTCTTGCACTTCTTCAGGGAATTCGTCGTGTATATCAGTGTATGGGGTGTTCTCTAAGATTTTATCAAAAATGCTTCTCCCCAAGTTGGCAGAGACATGTAAGAACGAACCTCCTAAAGTTATGTCAAGAAACTGCGCAATTTCCTTACTAAGACCTATATAAAAGTATTGAAGAAGAATAGGGTCTTGAATAGCAAGGTCAGGGCCAGTGGTGACAAGGTCACTGAAACGAGCCCATGATGCGCCAAGAGATTCTTTTTCTTTTTGTTTAAAAGATAGAGCCTCTAAACGAAGGCTGACTACTCTAGAGATGGGGCAGAAAGATAAGCAAAAGCTAGAGCATAAAGCTTTTCAATCTCCTTGCATACTTCCTACGGTTTGATTAAACCAATGTTTAGCTCTTCCCGTTAAAGAGAACGGAAATAGCTTCCATCTTAAGGTTTCGTTCAACATGCCAGCAATGTGCAAGCATGCGCAGGTCTGTTCAAACTCACGTAGGTGAAAGTATGGATTTTCATCACCTTCTCTTAAAAAGGATTGTTCCTAGACCATGTTTATTAAACACGGGCACAGCTCATAGCCAGGTGTTAAGAAAGGCTTAGATGATTTTGGTGGCTCTAGGCATGCGCTCGTAGGGGCAGCATATTGATGAAAATGTGTGTTTTCCATTATAAAAAGGACAAATAAAACAAAAGAAAACAAAAGGTACAAGGTTAAGCTAGGTAAAAAGTTAACACAGCAACTGTTTCTCCGGCAACGGCGCCAGAAAAGCTTATTGACACTTGTGGGGGCACGCAGAAAAGATCCGCAAGCGTACGGATATCGGTTGTAGCTTTTCACCGGAAGTATTCCAGGATATCGAACTCAGGAAAATATGTGAGTTTAACTAAGTCTAACTTAACCAGGGGTAGCAACAAGGTTCAAGATAAATAGGAGCGTAGAGAGAACTGCTAAGTTCTCTATTCCTAACTTGGATAAGTATGTATTCTACTGTTCACCTGAGGACATTACTAAAGAAATGCACAAACAAAGTATGCAATTTCTGTCGCAATAGGGTCCTACTTGGCCTACAGACGAGAGGTGGGCTACAAAGGACTCAACGAGGCTGTCACCCCCACGATCTATCACCAATCCAAAATGTAGAGTGCATCCACGAGTAGCCAAAAGCCTAAGCACCACACTTACACTAACGATTACAACTTTAACCCAAGAGCTACAAGGATTAAAGCACTCAAAAGAGTCATGATCCCGATGAACAATATAATGAATCTGAAGTTGATTACCATAGATGTTTTAGAAGTAGACTCAAGTAGAGCATACCTCCGCCAAGGTACAAGCCGTAGAGAGAGGACCAACAGGCCAGCACTTCCTCCATACTCTTCCCTCACTCTCTATCTCACTATTTTCTATTTACAAAGAATAGATCCTAACATGGAGGACTATTCTTCTCTTGTTTGCTAACTTGATCTCAACTGTCATGATCATGCCCTTCTGAAGGAGGTATGGGGGGCCTTTTATAGGGGGGATGGAGTAGAGGACAAGGCACTGCCACATCATCAATCCGCGGCAACTCCCTCGATCACCATTGGATGAACCGACCTCAAACCAACCTTCACACGTGGTGGAGATTGATCCTCAGAAGTGGTGGAGAATCCACATCGAAGCAGAGACTGAGAGGAAGAGACGGCCTATGAGTGGGGCTAGGCGGCCCCACTTGTCATTGGTTTGCCCTAATCTTGTGCGGTAATTCTTGAATAAGTATCTTAAAGCCTTTTTCGATTAACCCCGTCGTGGTCATTAATATTTCTTCACGTATTATGGCCCAATTTGGCCTGTAGAATGGTTAGATTCACCTGCAATCACAGATTCACCAAAACTTGTGGAATTCATTAGTTTAAACTCCTAGACCTATGTTGATGATCCATTCTAAACAGTTTTTCATGTCATATTGATGGTTAAAAATACGTGTTAACGACCATCAACAACCCATCATAAAAACCACCTTCTCCACCTCATCGGTTGTAAATGGCTTTATTAGCTCATCATTCGTATGTTGGGTGACCTTCTATGGCGCATAATCTAGGATCGCCTTGGTGTCCAACTCATCCTGGTCTATGAACAAATTGATATAAAAATCTCACGCCATAGTCTCCAACTCCTCTTGTTTGGTTACCACCGAACCATAAGCCTGTTTTAGAGAGGAGATACGATTTGTTTTAGCTCTCTCCTTCGACTTTGCTTGGAAGAAGGAAGTGTTCCTGTCTCCTTCACAAAGCCAATCAACATGGGACCTTCGCTTCTCCATAGCTTCTTCTCTAGATAGTAGCTTCGAGATCTCTTAAATCACTCGGTGTTCCTCTCTAGTTGGACCCAAGCCAATGGACTGACTCCGCAACTGCTCAAGATCCTTTCGAAGTTGCATTAATCACTTCCTCGTAGAGCCAAACGTAGATTTGTCCCACTAAGATAGCGACTGTCCCAAACTCCTAAGGTGTTCTAAAAGCTGTCCAAGTGTTCCGCTCCCTCCTAGGCCATTCCACGCCGACTCTACTGGCAGAATGTATGATGGATCACGACGCCACACATTTTCATAACGAAAACACCATCTTCTGCTTCTTCTTCCTGGAAGCTATTTGGAACACTTGAGAACTAAGCAGCATTGGTCTGATTCTGTGGTTTGCACATGCCACACCTTGACATCTCTGAACAAGCTGAGAAAGGATGCCGATGAAAGGCACCTATCCAGCCGGACCTTCACATTGTCGCCACCGTGCTGCCTGTTATCCCTAGTGTAGGGAAGCCCGATGTAGTCTAGGTCCACAAAATTGCAAGCTTGCACTGCCCCCCTAAAGCCCTCCTTTTGCCTCTCTGGCCTCCCCTGCCCTCTGAACTGCTCATGTGCCTCCAACACCTCATTGAAATCTCCTGCATAGAGCCAAGGGAGATCGCTCTGGGTGTTAAGGTATCTCAAACAATCCCAACTCCTATACCTCAACTCTCTCCTAGATTCTCCATAAAAACCGGTGAACCTCTATCTCGCTATCTTTGACACCGGGTCAAGAATAGCAGCATCGATATGTAGTTTGTCACAGCTCTGCAACTTCACATCAATGTTGCACGACCAAAGAAGTGCCAAACCACCACCCCTTCCGAAGCTTCCCACCCCAAGGCCATTTGCAAACCCTAGGGATCTCTTCAAAACATCCACTCGATCAAAGAACAACTATCTCTGACAAGAAAACCAACCATGGGCGATGTAGTTGTATCAAGCTACAAAGTTCTTGAACTGCCTTGGCGCCCAGCAGTTCAAGCATATGATTTTCATGGCGCCCGGTGGGGACTACTAATTGCAGTTGCCGCTGATCATGCATTGTGGGTACTTCCTCTCTTCTGCTTCTTGAGTGTCTCAATCATGCTTTCTCCGCTGTTGTCCGCACTCGCATCTAGCTGATTCACTCTAGAATTCACCAAACCAGCCGGCACAATCGCACTAGGACCCTCTATTGGGACATTCAAGTCGGAGTCTATGTGGCTAGACCCATCACCTTGGATTTCCTTTTCCGTGGTGGAGGTCGGCTGATTTTATTATCCTGCAACACAAGCTACCTACTTGCCCTCGCTCCAACCGGCCTCTCCCGTTCACTTGGAACTATGCTCGATTTTTGTTTCAGCAGGGACTGCACCTCCTGGTCTTCTGTTTCCCCCATGAACTCAGAAGAATGGTGGGATCTACCCAAAGAACACCGGCCATCACCAGATCTGCTATATTGTGACTTGAGGTGTTTAGAGGTCGAGGAAGAGCCACTCCCAAAGGTCTTAGCGGTAGTCCCAGAGAAATACTACATATGCCTTTTTTCTTTCCTCCGGTGCCCTGAGTTGAACATCATACGGCAGTTTACCATGTTCATCATGGGGCACCGGGTGCAAGCATTCCACCTCTGAGTGGTCGATCACGCCGCACCCAAAGCAATAGAAGGGTAGTTTTTCATATTGAGCTTGGAACCATCATAGTTCCGCCTTGCTCATGCATAAGAGCACCCCTCTCCATAGGGGTTTATCAATTTTGATGGCCACACAGTTCATAGGTACTCCCCACTCACCTTGCCATCTACGTCCACATCCATCATGACCACTTGGCCGATCAAACTCATTGCTCGAGAACCCCATTGCTGGTTTATCCAACCAAGCGGTAGGTTCAGGATATAGACCCACATCTCCAGACGATCAAAATGATCTTCGATGCACTAAGCTTCTCATCATAGGTTTTCAGTATGACTGTGTATCTACCAACCATCCAGGGGGTGTCGACCAAAACCCTCTCCATGTTAGCACTACTCCCAAACTCTGCCACGAATAGATTGTCTCCTTTCTCTTTGATCACCTAGAATTTGAGGCCAAATGGGTTACCCCATGCAGGCCTCATCGCCGATCGAACTGTGTTCACATGGATGGCCATCGGAGAGAGAACCTTCCCAACGATCACCCATTCCACACGCGGGAGATCCTCATCTCCTTCATCATCACTGAAATCTACCAATGCTTCTTCTTCCTCCATCAGGTTGAGCCATCGCAGAAGATCAATCACATTAGGGTTAGGGCTCGAATCCCCGCCCCCTTATAGCCATCTCCTACCATCGCCATGCGATCTAGAGGGAGAGGAAAAATAATGGTGGAACTGCTTGGTGATTGGTGCAGCCACAAAAATAATCCCTCCTAAGTGGCGGTTAACCCTAGGGGAAACTATGTGTTCGACGCCGCCGGACTGGCTAACCGGCGATATGCGGTGTCTGTCACCAATTAGGAGTCGGAGGCAGGGCGTGGGCGCCGTGTCTAGAGTGGCCACCAACGTTGCTAATCCATATCACTGGTGCCAGCAATCTAGATCAAGGTCGGGGGCGTGTTCGCCTTTGTGGTCGCCAGGGAGGGGTCTCCACTAATTACGGACATCATAACTCCTTACCAATGGACCTATGGATTACTTGTAGTTTGGTTTTGGTGAATTGATGAAACCCTAAGTGCTAACCTAGTTTATCAAAGTGATCATGAGATAGGTAGCACTATTCCAAGTGGTGAAGCAATGGTGAAGATCATGATGATAGTGTGGTGACCATGGTGATCAAGTGCTTGGACTTGGAAAAGAAGAAAGAGAAAAACAAAAAGCTCAAGGCAAAGGTAAAACTTGATAGGAGCTTTTTGGTTTGGTGATCGAGACACTTAGTGAGTGTGATCATATTTAGGATTGATAGTCGTACTATTAAGAGGGGTGAAACTCATATCAAAATGCGGTTATCAAAGTGCCACTAGACGCTCTAACTCATTGTATATGCATTTAGATTCTAGTGAGTGCTAACACCCTTGAAAATGTTTGTGAAAATATGCTAACACATGTGCACAAGGTGATACACTTGGTGGGTAGCATATTTGAGCAAGGATGGAGAAGATGGTGAAGTGGAGGAGCTGTCTAGGGGTGACCGGACGTTGCCTCAAGAGTGACCAGAATCAACCTCCCTGCGTCCGGTCAGTGTTGCAGTGAGGGCTCCCCTCGGTCTTGTGACCGGACGCAGCACAGTGAAAGTGACCGAATGCGCAGGGCCTGTGTCCGGTCAGGGAATGACGTACGCTGATGTGTGCTTCTTCGCGAGCCAGAGAGGACCAGACTCGGAGCGGCGTCCAATCGCTTGTGAACGGACACGTCCGGTCACCGTTTTTCCTCTCTAGATGCTTACTGGAAATGACCTGGCGCTGGGTTGCCGTGGAGAGCAGCACGTCTGGTTAGGCCTTCGTGGCTCTACCGCACGCATGAGCAGTGTGAACACCGGTGCGTCCGATCGCCTGAAAAGGTGCGTCCGGTCTCACTTTAACCACGTTGATGTTGGAACTCGACCGTTGGGATTGGTCGGCAGAGGCTTAAAGTAGGGGACGCGTGGCACACATCTAGTGACCGGACACTGGCGGTCTGCGTCCGGTCAGCTTAACCGATGCGTCCGGTCGCCCCGAGAATTGTGCAGTGAGGAGCCCAATGGCTCTATTTAGTGGGGGCTTCTATTTAAGCCCCATGACCAGCACAAGCTCACCCTCTTGGCCATTTGCATTAACAGAGTAATGTTGTGAGCTTAGCCAAATCCCTCCCACTTATCTCCATCGTTGATTCATCATCTTTGTGAGATTGGGAGTAAATCCAAGTGCATTGCTTGAGTGATTGCATCTTGGTGGTTGCCGCCACCTAGACGGCTTGAAGCAGCGAGGATCGTCGAGTGGAGAAAGATGCTTGTCTCCAGCTCCGATCATGGTGATTATGAGGAGTTCTTGACCTTTCCCCGATGGAGAGCCAAAAGGTACTCTAGTGAATTTCTCATGGCTTGTGTGATCCTCATCTTGTGTTGGTTGTGTGGCACCCTATTGAGGGTTTGGCATGTGATGCCAATTAGCGCGTGAACCTCCAAGTGAGTGTATCGCCACAACGAGGACTAGCTTGCCGGCAAGCAAGTGAACCTCGGTAAAAAAATATTGTGTCATCTTGTTCCGAGGTATTCTATATTGATTGTGAGTGATTGGCTCTATCATAATGTGATTGGCACATACCTCTACACGTTGGTATAACTATCATCATCCTCTCTTGTAGTTATATTTCTAGTGTTGCTTCGTTCTTTAGTGTAGTTAGTCTTGAGAGCAAGCTTGTGTCGGGTCTAGTGGTAAGTGATGCTCTTTAGTTAGCCTTTGAGAGCTCACTAACTTAGTGTAGTGACATAGCCTTTGTGTGAATAGAGATTATAGATACTAGAATTGTGGTAGGTGGCTTGCACTTTTGGTAGGCTAGCGCAACACTCACTTCATCGTTTAATTGTCTAACATCTTTGTTAAGTATTGTTGTAGATTTTTATAGGCTATTCACCCCCCTCTAGCCATTAAGACCTTTCAACTGGCCAGTGAAGCACTCCAATAAACTTTTTAGGGACCCTGAGCCATAGGAAAGTACTTGGCTTCATGGTCAACTGTAACTCAGGGCCCTTTATGTGTTCGGTACCTTCAAACTTGTCAAATGGCCATCAACGAACGGTCCTTAATCGACACAGGCAGGAAATGTGCATCCAGAGCCCGGCTCTGTTGCACCTACCAATACTCCAACAAAAATGCATTTTCCCACTTCCCGCCCGGTCTCCAATTATTATCCATCTCTGAATCCATGTGATAGTAACAATAGTATAACCATCACCCATTTCTCGCGAGTAACCGTCCATCACTCGACTTCTACTATAAGCCCTATAGCATGGTATACTACATGATTCCTGTCATACTAATCGAAATCATAGGATAGAATATTATGCAGGTGGGTTTCAAGCAACTCCTGCAACTTAATGCACAACAACATAATAATAAGTGCTTAAAATAGGGGTTATGCATCGGGGCTTGCCTGTGTAACTCAACATCACATTAAGTTAGTTGGCTCCATCTTCAGGACTTGATCAACCTTCGTCTCTATGGTTTGCCCACCATTACATCGTCTTCGGATTTGACTTCATAGTCCACCAGTCGATCCATCCATCATCGTTCCTAAATGAGATGCATAGAAGCAATGCAACGATGATGCAATCAATTAAAGGCAACAACAACTCTTAAAAAGAAGAAGCACACAATTCAAGCCTACAAAGCTAGCTCTAATGACTAACTAACAAGTCATGACATTATCTACACAAAACAAGTGTTTACTTCCTCCTAAACCTAATATCTATTTCCTTATTATAAAACAAGCCTATTATGAGATAAACTACTAACTCAGAAATCATGCATCTATACATCATGAAACTTTTACCACCACACATACACACCATAATTAGCTAGCCACAAAAAGTTCAGAGCATTCAGATTTCTACAACTCCATTTAAGAAATTATTTACAAACTAGTCACATAAAGCACTAACAAGCAAAGATTTAATTATAGAGCAAAAACTTTACTCTAAACATATGATAAACCTACATCTCACATTTTATAAAACAACAGAGCCATATTATTGATTCATAGAACTTAACAACAGTTATAAAACATAGATGACACATCTTTTCTATTTTTATACATTTAAAATCAGTTATAAAACAACAGAGCCATATTAATTATTTAAAAACTATTAAAGGGGCTTATTACAAGATAAATCTATAACTCAAGAAATATGCATCCATTGGATATGAAATATTTACCATAGCACAAACACATCAACACTAGTCTACCATAAAAATTTCATCACAATTGGAGCACAAGAACTATATTTATGAATTTAAAACTAGAAAGCATAGATATATTTCTATAGCGAAAATTTTCTACTAAAACATGACATATTATAGTTATACTACATAGATCTACTTACAAGGATTCCAAAACATCTTCATTTTCCTTTTTATGATTTTTCTACTATTTACTGTGAATTTTTAAAGTTTTAGCCGAATTATACTAAAAAGAAAAAAACCATAAAAGACAAACACTTTGCGCTAAGGCCCTGGACTTTCCCTTAATCAACCCGTAGTACATCACACAATATGTATTAGTCACGAGATTTACATTGGAAATCCTGGAAAAGCTTCTATTCCAACCCTTGTCCTTCTTCTTCTTCCTCACCAGCAGAGCAGGGGCAGGGGACTGATCGACGGCCGATTCGACCGGCTGGGATGGCCACCGGCAGCGAGCTAGAGGAGGACCGGCCTGCCTGGCTGTGGGAGGCGGTGCGGGGTCTGCCTAGGCCCACGCGCGAGCACAGGGGCGCGGCTGGCGCTGCGGCCCTCGTACAGGCGGCCAAAGGTCACGGCCGTGCCGGCAACGGCAGACGGTGGCGCTTGGGCGGAGGAGGAAGGAGGTAGCGGCGACGACAGTGGTTGGAGAAGCAAAAAGGAGCAGGCGGCGAGGGGCGCGGCAGCGGGGAGCTTGGAGCGGCCGCTGGCCATGGCGAGCACGAGAGAGAAAGAGCAAGATAGAGAGCAAGAGAAAGACCGAGAGAATGGTGAGCGGAGGGTGCCGAGGCTTGCAGAAGAAGGCAAGGAGGGGAGCAGCACGGCATGGGCAGCGGCGTGGGCACGGCAGAGCATGGGCGCGAGCGGAGCCGGCAAGGACAGCGACCACGTGCCAGCACAGGAGCGCACTGTGCGGCAAATTTGGTCAAGAATGGGGTCCCACCCCTATACAAAAGATCTTCACAACACTGTGCCCTACAACTTTCTTAAAGATCTAAGGTCATTAGCACGACGGATTAAGAGATAAACCGAAGAAAGCCCACAGTCAGAAGTTCTGGACTGGCCCTGAAGTTCTGACATGCCAAGTGTAAGTTGGTACGGCTTAAGATAATTAATTATGAAGTAACACCGGGGTGTTATAGTAATTAATTATCTAGTAACTCCGGGTGTTACAGTTTATGTACGTATATTTATAGGGGTGAGCGTGCGTGCGTTTAAGCGTGCGTCTGCGTTTGTACTTGTATAATTCGCAAATATGCATGTTTCCTTTTGGGGCTAGCATACAATTGTTGACCACGCTTTGTCAATTATTAGGGCGTGTTTAGTTCCAGGAATTTGGAATTTTGGGCTATTGTAGCACTTTCGTTTTTATTTGACAATTAGTGTTCAAATATGGACTAATTAGGCTCAAAACATTCGTCTCGCAATTTCCCACCAAACTGTGCAATTAGTTTTTTTTCATCTACATTTAATGCTCCATACACGGGCCGTAAACATTCGATGTGACAAGTACCGTAGCACTTTTTGGGATTTTGGGATGTAACTAAACACGCGCTTAACAAGTATATTGTCTACGTATGCAGATATTGGCTCTTTTTATGAGCTTCCGCTAGCTTTCGCTTCTCCAGAAAGCTCAAAAAGCCAGCAGCTCCTTCAAGGAGATAAAAACTATAAAGGTTGTACTTTGTACTAAAAACATAGAAACTCCTCCAGAGCAACTTCCTGAGATTTTTCATGAAGCTTCTTCAATTATTAAAATCAGTCATTATAACAGTTTCGTTTCATATCCCTTCCATTTCTAACATCTAAAAATCCCTACACGCGTATATTAAGATTTTGTTGTAATTCTTCGAATTCTCGAACAAATCCAATCCAATAGAATAAAAAAAAATTGAAATTCGTAAATCATAAATTAAGTAATAAAACATAGATAAATAATTAAAGAATACAATGCTCCTTCGCTCCTAGTTCGATAGAGGAAAGAGCATTAAGATATAGGAGAGACATTATTAGCTTCATTATCTGCTCTAATATGGTCCATTTTCACACCTAGCCCCACAGATACAAAACTAACTCGATCTCTAACTACCAATTATAGCTCATATCTTAATTGCAATAAAGTACTTGTTCACATATTTAACATAAATAAAACAAACAAAAAGCAAAAGGAAAATTATATCTTTCTACAAGTTCAAAGGAGTTGCTTGTAGCTCATAGGGTGTCAAAGGCTATGTTTAGTTGGGTGAAATTTGGGAATTTGGCTACTGTAGCACTTTTGTTTTTATTTGGCAGTTAGTATTCAATCATGGACTAATTAGGCTTAAAACGTTCATCTCGCGATTTCCAACCAAACGGTGCAATTAGTTTTTTTCGTCTACATTTAATGCTCCATACACGTATCGTAAGATTCGATGTGATGACTACTGTAGCACTTTTTGGAAAAAATTTTTGGAACTAAACAAGGCCAAATACGTACACCTAGTTTTGGGGTGGTGATTCGTTCCATTTTGATAGTTGTAGGACGTATATTCAGGGGTTAAGAAACAAATTTTCGTGGAAGTTGAACGTTAGCAAACAGATGTCGCGCTCACTTTGAGTAGAAAAGTAAGAAAAAAACATCTTGGGTTATGATTCATGAAGTCTCTGCACATTGTTAAAAAAACACAAAGGGTATGTAGCTCAGATGGTAGAGTGCTCGCTTAGCATGCGAGAGGTACACGGGGATGGATACCCCGCATCTCTCCGTGCTCTTTTTTTTTTAATCTATCTATCCAACAACCATGTGTTTTATACAGTTTTAACATATAAATTTTTTTTGCATCATAGAATTAAGATCCAACAACCTCTATCCTCCTTTTACCTTCAGTCTTCTTCTACCTCCAGACAATCATAAATTATAAGATCACAGATCCACAGACCATAAGAAACATTTTTTCTATAGAAGGATAAATCACAAATCGTAGAGAAGGAGGAGGTACGTGGAGCCGGATCCCTAGGTGGCCAACCAAGACATCTAACCTCTGGACCGCACCACCATGACCATGTAGTGTAGGACGACATGCATGCGTTCCAGCCATTGATGGCCTTTGGAGTTTGGTGGCAAGCCCGATGCTGCTCCTCTACAGTCTCTGGACTGTCCTGGCCTGGGTGCATGCGTGACCGTGCTAGGAACGGCGAAGGCGGACGACGCCGCGGAGGAGGCCCACCGGGTGCGATCCCAGTGCGGGCGGGCCCGACGCCAGTCGTCGAGCACGGGGAGCACCGGTGAAGAGAGAGAGAAAAAATCCATGTGTTTTTCCCCCTAAAACATATGTATGTTGTATAGAACATTTCTGTTTTTTTTTTTTGCAACTGTGCAGCATGCCAGCAATAGCATCCCCCTGTGTGCAGTTAGATCTGCCAACCAACTTAGTAGTGTTTGGAGATCAAGGAGCTGGAAAAAGAAAACCATGTAACTGCAAGGTCACAGATTTCTAATCTTGTGCTTTGCCATGCGAGACCGTCAGGGAAAAAAATAGAAAGCTAAATTACTGCCGGTGGTAATAACATGTCAACAGCCTCGGACCAATGAATGAATGTGGAAGCAAGCACAATTTTGGCTTAATGCATCAGTTTATAACGGTGCTGTCTAAAGCACTCTCAACATAGTAATTATAAGACAGTTTATTATATACTTACTAAGTTAAGTAGACAATATACATAAAAAATAATAGACGCAATGGTTGATTTCTTCAAAATATTTTTTTCCATTCACGTGTCTTCTCTGTTCTACCATTTACTTATTATATCTTGGCCTGCGTAAACAATAGTATAATAAGAAATTATTTTATTTTCTCTCTTCTTTAATTTCAATACCACATCACCATTTTACTTAGTTGACACCTTTGACTATAGAAATTAAACAATCCTAAATTCTACATTTGGACAACCCTTATGGCCCCAAGCAAGAGGTAAAAGTACTATGGATAATTGCTGAAACTGATTTTTAAGGGCATAAACTAGTTTTATGAATCCATTCGGATATGGATAATCCGTGTCTAACAAATAGGTGGATGTCTGGAAGAGTATGTGATTCGCAACATCTATCTTGTGGATGTGAGTTACTTGTAGCTTATATATGGATTGTTCGGTATTTAAAATATATTATATGATATTCCTCTCCCCAACACACAACACAAACACATCCTTGGACTAAAATCGTAAAGCGAACAAAAAATGCTTAATTAGTGTATCTTTTTGTAACAAAATATACTTGTTACTTTTGGCTAGTGTACAATTGTTAAGCATGATTTGTCAATTATTGACAAGTAGTATGTTCTCTATGTCGCTCACTATATGTGTGTATAATATTATTACTAAAATCACTCTATCCTAGTTCGGTTTCATCTTCCTGCCTTTTCTAACATCCAATAATCCGTATTCCCAGTTTTGCACCCACCTGTGAAATATATCCTTCACTCCTAATCCAATAAGGGAAAGAAGATTCGAATATAGGAGAGACGTTATCAGCTTTGATCCATTTTCACCCCTAGCCCGGGGACACAAAACACGATCTAACTGGATCCCTAACTACCATTTTATTGCTCATATCTAACTGCAATACAAAAAAACTCGACCCACGGTGGCAAGACAGCCGCCGGGATTTTCGACTTAAGGTAGAGACCTCTCACACAGGTCGAAAAAAAGCCTTCGAATCTCGTACCCCGCTCGCACACAGGGGACCATAACCCTGTGAGTGGGCCGATGCCTACAAACCTGTGCTTTGGGAATGCGGGGCAGGCGATGGGGTTTTTTCACCTCTGGCACTACAAATTCGCCCCACGGGTTCGAACTCATGTCACGAGGGTACCAACCGGAAAAATAAAACTAACATAATCAAATGGAAAAATAATCTCTCTCTACAAGTTCGAAGGAGTTGCTTGTACATCAGTACCTCAGTCATACACACGCCTTCTCACGGAAAAAAAAAATTCGTATACTAATGCTACGTACTGTACATGCAAAAGAACCGCTCTCAATTATTCCTCTCGTTTCTACAATTCTACTGTAGAATCATCTGGACAACGATGAACTAGCTAAGTGATGATTGAATGAAAAAAAAAACAAATAGTATTCTTCTCTTTTTCACCCTCAACGCGCGCGAAGCTAGTTTTGGGACGGCAGTGGCGTCGCCTCCAGCGACGGCAAGCCTTGCGTCATCTCGTGCGCCACCATCCTCCTGCTCCGGTTGATGGTGATGAGGCAGAGGCAGACGTGCTCCTCCAGCTCCTGCAGCTGCGCCCTGAGGTCCTCCTCGCACTCCGCCTCCTCCCTCGCCACCTCCTGCATCAGCGGTCGCTCGCCGCGGCCCCGCACCGCGATGCCCGCCACGTCGCGGCCGTGCTCCAGCTCGTCGTGCGCACGCCGCACCATGCGGCTCACCGTGTCCAGGTCCCGCCCCACGATGTAGGCGCCGCGCGCCGCCGCGTCCACCGCGGCGCCCGCGCGCGCGTACTGCCGCGGACTCACCCGCTCGGCGGCCCACCGCACGGCGGTGGCCGGGCCTGCGCCCACGGCCGCGGAGACGGCCCCGACGCCCACCACGGCGTGCGCGGCGAACACCACCGCGGCCACGACGGCAGCCGCGCACGCCGCCACGAGCGCCGCCGCGGCCGTGCCCCGCGCCACGCGCATCGCCCGGGCCAGGCGCCGCAGCCGACGCTGCGCCGACGCCAGGCGCGCCGCGAGCGGGCCGCACCGCCCGTGCACCTCGTGGAACCCCGCGAGCCGGCCCGGCGACAGCGGGTTGTCGAGGCGGACGTGCGCCGCGACCGCGTCCCTCGCGGCGGCGGGGTCATCGCTGCCGCCGACGTCGTTGTCCTCCTCCAGCCGGTGGAGCAGGCGGCGGAGCGCGAGCTGGTGGCGCCGCGCCGCGCCGATGGCGGCGAGGAGCGAGGAGCACGCCTCGCAGGCCTCCTGCGTCACGTCAAAGTACTCGATCAGCAGCCTCTCGACGCGGCGCCTCCGCCGCCGCCGCCCCCGCCCGAGCACCTCCGGGCTGGGCTCCAGCACGAAGTCGTCGAGGACGGTGTACGAGCACGACTGCTCCAAGGCGGCGGCGGCCGACGCCGCGTCGGGCTCGTTGTCGTCCTTGACGCCACCGGACTTGGACGAAGATGAGAGCTTGAAGGAGGCGGAGGAGAATGTGTGCATGAGGTGGCGATGCGCGTGCGACCACAGGTCGAGGAAAGACTTGGACTTGAAGGCTCTGTCGTACTCCTCGTCGACGCCGAGCGGGCTGCGCGGCGGCAGCCTCGAGCTCTCCGGAGTTCTGCTGGAAGGGGTGGAGCTGCTCCTCTCCATGGTGGTGTCATCAGCTGCAACGATGGATCAGAGTCGGAGTTGGAGATGAGACATCACATGAGAGCGAGGGCAACAAGCAACAGAACAAAGCAACGTGTGCGTGGTACGTATATATGGACGGCAGGAGAAAGCGTCAAGAAATGGTTTTTCTGAGTAAAGATTGTCGTTGCTTTACATGCAAGTAGGAGTATAACAAGCTTAGCTTAGCTAGCTAGCTAGAAAGAGAAATGTGCAGCGTTATTATATCGACAGCAACTTTAATTTGCAGACGGCAATCAAGGAAATAAACATGCTTCACATTTCAAAGAAGGAAAAGAAAAACATGCTTCAACCTCAACAGTTCATTAGTTTTGTACCCTTGCATGAAAGACTATCTAGCTAGCTTGACCATGTGTGGAGTGTGGACTATGCATGCATGCATCAAATGCTCACACTCAACTAGTCCAAATTAAACATGTACAAAAACAGAGTCCACTGTCGTAACTCAATTGAATACACTGCGTGTTTATCTTGCAATTGTGTGTGATGAAAACATTATCATAATAGATCGAACTTATCAGTGCATTAAGACAGAACGTTCCTTCAGAGGATAGAGACTGCTAGGCGCTAGCATTTAGCTGCATTTGCAGTAGTTTTATTAATTTGATAAATGAAATAGCAGCATTGTTAAGAGAACAATCAATATTTGCTAAATGAACAATAAGTTCGCAAGCTACTAAGATGACTGCAAGGCATGTATGCTCACATAGAAATTGACTTACGAGTTTCAATTCCAAAAATGGATCTGGGTGATGACGATGAAGATGATGGTGACGGTCTCATTTTGACGTCCTAGCTGGCTCAAACAAAACAAAATTTGTGCTATCACTGTCTTGTATGATCAGTTTGGTCTCTCAATCTAACATAAGTCACAGCAAGTTTGATTGTCAAAGCACCTATAAGACTCCCTCTGGCTTTGTATATGGAACATGAATTTTTTTTCAAATGAAATTGTGGCCTGCCCCTTATATAGGATGTGCGATCCAGGAATGTGGAGAGAGGAACGAAGAGAAGCTCTTGCAAGGCAAGAAACAAAACCCACAAGCCACCAACAGAGAGCTGGCTTCTTTCTGGTACAGACTCAAGGGAAAAGGATAGAGCAACACGGCAGAAGGGACACGGAAGCACACAACATTCTAGCACATTGACTAGCTATTAGGCCACAATGTGGAGATATCATCATATTGCTTGGGTAACATTATTGTGTCCATATCTCTTGAGCATTTGACATGTAATCTTGCGCAGATGGTGATTTCGTCCCGCGCACAGATAGGCCAACAAAATAACACGAATAACACGCGGATGGGCAAGTAGGGAAAAAAAAGACAGGCACGACACCCTGATGCATGGATAAGATGAGTGAGTAATGTTCAAGGAATTTCCCTTTCCTTACCTCTCATTCGAGAAACAAAACCAATGTATGTATACACATTCGTACAAACTAGGGATGTTTGTTGAGTAGACGCAATACGCGAGAATCCAAAATGTTCTAACTTGTGGCCTCAAAAGGGGAAACAAAAATATTGGCCATCCTCGTGTCTATCAGTTTTTGTAACCATAACAAGTTATATTGATAGACATTGTGTACCTATACGCAACTGCCAACGATTGAACAACTCTCGGTGAAGAACCGTGGATAAGGAGAAAACATAACGAATTTTGTTGTTTTTGCCCTTAAGCGCATATGCCCCAGCCATGTGGGCATCAATCAATATGTGAGACTTTGTATAGATTGATTGACAACACAAGATTGGGCATTGCTAGAATCATTAATGGCAGAAAGTACTTTGAAAACTCATACCAGTAACTCTTTCCGTTGAAGCTGACATACATACATACCTACATATGGAGAGAGAGAGAGAGAGAGAGAGAGAGAGAGGTAGGGAGAGGGAGAGCGCGCTTTGGCTAGTGTATAGTGTACTCCTTTCATCCTAAAATAAATTAATTCTTAGAATCACCGAAAGTCAAACTATCTTAGGTTTGACAAATTTTATAGAAAAATATATGTACCAACATCAATGACATGAAATAAGTACATTATGAAAAAATATATACATATTTCATGATGTTACTAGTGATACTAATCTAGTGCCATAAATATTGATGCCTTTTTATTATAAATTTGGTCAAACTTAAAATGGTTTGACTTAAGACAACTCTTAAAGTCGATTTAATTTAAAATATAGCTTGACTTAACTAGACTCTAAAAGTCATTGATTTAATTTAGGAGGGAGGTAGAGAGTAGATGAATAACATTGTGTTAATTTAATTTAGGACCTGGCTGCTGGTTGAGTGGACCTAACAATAACGCATGGGGACAGACAGCACACCCGTATGTCAGACGAGACAATGCAGCTTCCGGCCGGCATATTGCCGGGCGGCCGTGGATCGCTAATGAGATATTTTTTTTGGAAGGCGACAAACAGAAAACCAGAAAGACAAACTAAACACTCCCATATACAGCACAGGAAAATGCAAAAAGACTACTACTACGATTCGATCGCCGATGCGGCGCGCAGGATCTGCTCAGCTCCTCCATGGTGGTCCGTAGATCTGCTGCTTCCTTCTTATGCCTCCCAACCGATCCGAGACCGATATTCCGGCCCGGATACTCCGGTCGGTGGCGTGGACGGCGGAGAGAGATCGACTAGAGGCAGCAACAGGATGCCGCCAATGCACGGATAACGCGGCGGCCGTGCCCGTGCGCGACTACTACATGACGACGACATGACACGGCATCATGCCTGCGTGCATACGTACATAATATCCATCAGCGGCACACGGCGAGGCCTGATTGGCTGATTCCTAGTCTACTAGTAGTACTCAAGATCGGAGCTTAGATTGCCAGGCTGGAAGGAGAGATTTCCGACCACTGCAGTGAGAGAGACTGCAGTGGTCAGAAATATCGGTCTCGCCGTGTGCCGCTGATGGATATTATGTACGTACGCACGCAGGCATGATGCCGTGTCATGTCGTCGTCGTCACTATTAGCTAATGTAGTAGTCTCGCACGGGCGCGTTATCCGTGCATTGGCGGCATCCTGCTGCTGCCTCTAGTCGATCTCTCTCTCCGCCGTCCACGCCACCGACCGGAGTATCCGGGCCGGAATATCGGTCTCGGATCGGATGGGAGGCATAAGAAGGAAGCAGCAGATCTACGGACCACCATGGAGGAGCTGAGCAGATCCTGCGCGCCGCATCGGCGATCGACGACATCGATAGATTGTCATTCTGCCCTGCCCTGTAAACCTGGTGGCTCCGATCGATCCTGATCCTCGCGCCGTACGTCTCGTACGTTGTCCAGGCCAGGTCAGCTCCATGCCTCCATCTCCATGCATGCATCGCTACGTATGTTCGGGGTGGTGCCGTGGTGGTGACTGGTGAATGATTCTAGACCTAGCTAGGCCAGCAGAGGTCATAGCTAGCTACCTCTGCACGTTCACGCAACCGTGGCTTCTCTAAACTCGTTGCTCGTACTGCTTTCGTGGCAATTAATATAGATATAATAATTAACTCAATACTAATTATAACTTGCTTCTTACTCTAGTTCCTTCTTCAATTTGGACTGGGGCCGTTATTAGTCCGTCACCCTTATGATTGGTTTTAATGTCTTGATCAAGAGACTAATAACTACACTACCAACTAGATACATACGGCAATGCAAGAGCTTCAGAGTTATTGTTGGCAACCTCATTATTAGTACGTATAAATATCCATCCATGCCGGCCGGCTGCATGTTGCCCGTCAGTTTATTTGTGCCGCGCTTGCCCGCGTCCGCAATTAACTATCGACCATGTCTCCATGCATGATGCATGCATATATATCGTATGCCCTCAAGGCAAGCAAAACCTACATACACCGGCGTACCCATCGAAATTTCATATTTTATGTGGCTATTATTATTCAGCCCTAGCTAGCTCTAGTGTTTATATATGTGTACTACTCAGAATGTCAGCAAAAAGTGAACCTCGCTCAACTAGTTGCATACGTGCGCGTGGAAAGTAAGTATTGTCTTGCACCTAACCATATGTTCAAGTCGTCGATCAATCTTTTAGCTTACATTTTAGGTGCCTATTTTCTCTTCTTAATAAAAAAAACCATCTAATTCTTCCTAGGTTGGATCTCTTTTTTTTTAATGAGAAGGTTTTATGTACGAGAGGTTCGATAGTTCAGTACAAGATTATGCCTAGTGCTTACATAATCTTGGAGAATTTAATGTCTCACTGTGCCTCCATCCCATGATGCCTTTGTTTTTTATGTCGGTCGTACATAAGCAAACCACCACTAGAAATGGGCATTCTCAATTCACTGGCAGTAGCTTATATCAAGACCGCCAATGTGGTCGTCCTCTCGAGCGCTCGTTGTTACTAATCTTAACCCTGAGCTATGGCATATATTCATGCCAACAGGGCCTTTCCATGCATTTTGGTAGCCCTTGAGCCTTGGCGGCTTGAAACGGAACCGGCAGGAGCTGCCTATTGTATTAAAAAGAGGGAGCCAAGAAAGGCATTGTACAACCATATACAGAAATGTACAAAACGAAACCACAGGTCCAAAGCCCTCATCTCAGAAGCAGCTTACATCAAGCGTGCAAAAATAAGTTAGAAACGTGTTTTGCTCCTGCCATTGCCCATAGACTCGCCTCATCCTTGATTTTCTGAAGAAGCCGCTTTGTCACGGACTCCTTGCGCTCGGAGATTCTTGCATTTCTTTCCTTCCACACCTCCCAACAAACGAGAACGATGATTGAGCAAAAACCTCGTCTCGCCGTCGAAGGTGTACGATCCATGTTGTCCCACCAAGTGTGTACTGAGTCTCCTGGCACCCAGGCGGAAGGTCGCAGCTGCTCATTACCTAACCAAATTGCAATGCCCTCCCAGATACGCCTAGTATAGCGACAATCCTGGAATAGGTGGACGCCAGATTCTTGACTGCGCTGACAAATTACCTAAAATATATAAGTATCACTGTATCAGGTAAGATTAGGCCATTAATGTATCCCCTTTTTCGAGTTTACTTCTAAATTTATGGCTTACTTGTAGATATGGAGAACGTTGGGTGATAATATCTAATTCACTTATTATACTCTTCAAGACTTCAACGGTACTATTAGTTAGCTATCACTACTATAAATAACGATTTTAGGACACATGTTTGCTATTGATACTTAATAATCATGTGTATATTTGGTTAGACTGAAAAACGAGGGTACAACTATTTTACGAAAGAGAGAGTACTTCTCATGTGCATGTTGCTTGTGCTTGTATGTTGAGCCGGCATCCAGCACTGACTGAAGCAGGTACCGAACACAGGCGTGTACGTAGTCGTCGTGCCTGCATGCTGCTGGCCGGTCGAGTCGGATAATATGCATGCATGATGCATGCGGATCTGCATAAATCTGCACACGTTACAAGATATAATAAGATGATTACACCGGTCGGTCGATCGAGGGCTGGATATATACATTTTTTTTTTTACCATGCTTGGCATAATGGCATGTATATCATTAAGTAGGAGAAAGAGTTTGTTACATAGGTAAACACCGGTTGGCCTAAGACGCGAGTGGCACACTATGGCCAAATAGAGTTAACCGAGTAACAAGAAGCGGTAAGGCTAAGACGATATTACATGACATAAGAATTTTACGACAAGAGGGCTGGCCAAGGTCAGGCGCTGTCAACGGCCGCCCAAAGCGCAGCGATGTGACTTCCACCACAGAGTCCGCGACCGCAACGACCATCCGGCCGACACCATCAAACATCCTCCAGTTTCGCTCCTTCCAGAGACACCACAACCCAAGGATGATGAGGGAGTCGAAACCTTTGCGACGCACTGTTTTTAGCTGTAGACGGCTCGACAGCCACCAATCCAGGAAGGATGACCCCGGCTGCGGCGCGAGAAGATCAAGGCCGATGGGAGCAAGCACCCTGTACCACACTTCTCTGGCGAATACACAACCTCCCGCAAGGTGCAGCATCATCTCAACCTCCCGCAAGGTGCAGCATCGTCTCCTGCTCCTGATCGCAAAGAGTGCAGACATCATCATCCTGTAGACCTCGACGCTTTCTTCTTGCCACCGTCCACAGACGATCATGCAACAACAGCTAGAAGAAGAACTTGCACTTGGGCGGCGCCCGAGCCTTCCAAAGTTCCTTTGCACCCCTAAGGGATGACATACCAATGAAGAAGGCTCTGTAGGCAGAGGAGGCCGAATACGACTCGTCAGCAGTCTAGCGCCAGATGAACCGATCGCTGGTAATGTTGTCAAGAACCACCTCGGCAACCTGCTCCCAACCGACGACGAAGTCACATAGAACTGCGGCAGTAGGTGCCCCTTGGATGTCACGGACCCAGCTTCTATTGGTGAGAGCTTCACGCACCGTCTTCTGGCAGCGACGCCTACCAATGGTGGCAAACAGGTGCGGAGCAAAAGCGACAGATTGGCCCATCCAAGAGCCATGAGTCAGTCTAGAACCGGGCCGACTGCCCATCACCAATGGCGACCGTGATGGAAGACTGGAATATGCACCGGACCTCGCGTTCCTTCCGCCCAGGAAGGATGCACCAACCCAGATCAGGCAGGACACGACGTTGCCACTCCCAACGCAGACGTAGGGCGAAGCCCGTGAGTTTCAGGTCTGGGACGCCCAATCCGCCATAGCACATGGGTGCGTTCACAGTCCGCTAGGCTACCCTACACTTCCCCCCAGCAACGGCCTCCGTCCCAGCGCAAAGAAAGGCGCGACGCCGCTTGTCAAGCTGCCTCTCAGGGCCCAAGCAGAGAGGCCAGAGGCGATGGAGACATGAATGGGGATGGCAGAGAGGGTGACCTTGGTTAGTGTTACTCGCCCCGCGTCGTTGAGAAGTCCTGCCTTCTAGGTGGGGGTCCTAGCTGCCACCTTGTCGATCAATGGTTGCTCATCGGCACGGCGAGGCTTCAGCAGGGTAAGCGGGATACCCAGGTACTTGCACGAAAAGGGCGCAAGCTGTCCCAGGAATGCTTCTAGGACGGCAGTCACATCTTCCTCAGAGCAGCGGATAGGCGAGACAGAGCGCTTCTCCATGTTCATGAAAGCCCTGAGGCATCAACGAAAAGCCTGAGGATGGCCCGTATACACCTCAAGTCACACGCCGTGGGTGATAGGAAGACAACCAGATCATCGCCAAACAAGGAGGCATGGTTCCTGATCCTTGGCGAAGGTAGGGGCAACAGCACGCCCTTCCTGTCCGCGGTGGAGATCATGTTGTTGAGCACCTCCATGACGACGACGAACAACATGGGGGGGGAGTGGGTCGCCCTGTCGAAGACCACGAGCGTGATAGATTTTTTCTGCCTGGACTCCCATTCACCACAACTTGGCCGTAGAGAGAAGTATGGTGATCCATTCAGTCCACCGCGCCAGAAAGCCAATGAACGTGAGGAGCTGTAGGAGGAATTCCTAAGAGACAGAATCGAATGCCTTGGCGATATCGATCTTCATCTGGATCGTAGGGCAGCGACTGCTATAGAGCCAGCGACAGGCGAGCTAGACTGCCATGAAGTTGTCATGGATGGATCTTCCTCGGATGAAGGCGCTCTGGTTGTGCCTGATCAAGGCAGATAGGAGCGACGCCAGGTGGACAGCCAGCGCCTTGGCCACAAGCTTTTGGATGCTGTGCATCAAGTTAATAGGGCAGTAGTCCTTCAGGCGTGACGGTCTTATGAAGCAGAACCATGTTGGCCGTGTTGAACAATTGGAAGTTCCTTCGGTCAAGCGCCCAGAAGGAGTTAAACACCACAACGACATCAGCCTTGATGGTGGCCCAGGCTGCCTTGTAGAACCTTCTTGTAAAACCATCAGGCCCCGGAGCTCGGTTGTTCGGGATTTCTCTGCTGATGGCCCAGACCTCATCTTCAGTAAACTCATCAGTGAGCTCACTAAGGTCGAGCTGCGGCATGCCAATTTGCGCCAAGTTGATGTTTCTTGTGCGCGAGAAATAGGTGCCTAGGATGTTGTTGTAGTATTCAAAGATCGTGTCGGCCTTGGCCTCCTCATCAGAGAATGAATGGCCTTCATGCTCGAAAGTTGGAATGTGATGCCGGGCTCCCAGGGCCAGGCAATGTTGGCCCATCCTCCACAGGGCACGCCCTGGACACCAGGTGGGTCTCATATGAAGGCGCCACATGGCTGGGATTCCATGTCACAGGCCTGGACCTCAGACGAAGACGTCGCGGTGAGCGGCCCCGATGACGGTGCATCTTGAACGAGCCCAAACTCAGTAGACGGATCCCAATTGCGCAGCTGGGCCTCCTCCTCACGAGCATAAGGATGGATCTGAAGGTCCAGCATGGCGGCTCGGTCCACGGACCTGGCGTGCGCAGCCCCCTCCATCAGTGATAGGTCACAGGTTGCTGAGGAAGCAGTGCGGCCCGCTGTCCACAGCACGGTGACCAACAAGGGACACGTCATCATTGACTTCCTTGGTAGGATGGTCCCCCTTTCCTGGCATGGGTGGCTGAAAGGCTGCCTTAGTAAGCATTGGGTCCGAATCCATTCCTAGGACGACCTCGGTCCAATGGACTTGACAAGCTAGGGCATCGACCGAGGAATTGTCAGCCAGCAGGTGTGCTTTCTGTGCCTAGGCGGCCTCTAGGGGCACTTTCTATGCCTCGACTATCCCAAGCGCCTTCTGTGCCTCAGCTGTCCCAACCGCGCATGGGAAAATGCGCCTGGCATGGGGCTCCACCACGACGCGTTGTCCCACAATGATCAGGCAGGCGAAGGAACCGACGGGCACCGCTCCACACGACAGGAAGGTTGGCCCATGACGTACTCCTAGGCATGGCGCATCGTCGCCATCGCCGGTGAGACTGAATGTTCAAGGCCCATGACCATGCGACCGCCTACCGCCACCGTCAAGGCCAAGATGGTGACCGTTGCAGTTGCTGCTATCGGAGTCTTCATCCTCCCTGGCACCCCCTCCATGTCCCTCGTCGTCGGACGGCGGCGGGGGACTCCAGTCCTAGTACTCGATAATACAGAGCCACACAAGGTAACACAGCCCAGGCAACGTGTCGTGGAGGATCTCATCGGCTTGGAGATAGAGGGCATCCCCGGGAACACGCACGCTAGGCTCTGGGATGAAGATGATCTTCTCATCAGGGATGAACCTCGAGTGTAAACACCAGGCAACGACAAAGAACTCATGGTCGTCCTCGGTTGGAGCCACGTCTGGTGGAGCAAGCTCGATGTTGGCGCATGCATCCCTAGGATGGACTACGCCACCGCGACACTCCTCACATGTAAGGGGACACATCGCATGCCCACCAACACACTGTAGCAAAATGAGCCGACAGAAGCAAGCAACGTCCACAGCCATGGGCAACAAATCAGGGAGAACGGTGCATTGTGCACAGCAGTGCATAGCACCAACTCCAAGTCCTCCCGACATGAGAACCTAACGATGAAGTCCTCCGAGTCATGGTGCCGCACATCAGCCAATGCACCATTGATGCTGAGGTGGGTGGCAAGGTAAGCGTGGACCATGGCCGGAGTCACGGGAGTTCTGGTGCCGATGACGACAGCAACCAGAGCAAGCTTGAGGTCTAATTTCGCCGCCTCGAGCTCAGCTGAGCGAGGCACTACAACCAGCTCCAGGAGACGCCCTCGTTCCTGCATCGACACGTCCTGGGTGGGCGCAATAGGATGGGGTGATCCATCCACAGAGGCCAACGGTGGGGTAGGCGAGGCATAGCAGTGGGGCACGGAAGGCGAGCGGCCCCTAGAAATAAATTAGGCAGAAGGCGTGTCATCCGCATCCGCATCAACCAGGTAGCGCCTGGGCGCAAACGCGATCTGGGGCGTAACACGTCGGTAGCCGAGAACCCTGGCTGGGGAGCGACCACGCTTCCCAGCCATGCCTATGTCCATGGGATGGAAGGGACAATCTCTCCTGCGGTGGCACTCGCTTGAAAGCCCTACTTTGGTTTTGGATAATTGATGAAACCTAATCACTAACATTTGTCATGAGTGATGATATGAGCTAGGTTGGTGCAATCCAAGTGAGGAGCATAGTGGCACTCAAATGGTGATGTTGATCACATGAAATGATGAGATGGCCACATGTGATGATTATCAAGTGCTCCACCTAGAAAAGAAGAAAGAGAAAAACAAAACCCTATGGAGATCAACGCAAATGTATAATTAGGGATTTTGTTTTAGTGATCAAGACACTATAGAGAGTGTGATCATATTTAGGATAGATGGACATACTATTAAGTGGGGTTCTTAACTAGACAATTCGGTTATCTAGTGCCACTAGGTGTTGGACTTCATGCATTGCATTTAGGCCTAGTGCACTTCGGAGAGCAAGCGAAAATATTTATTGAAAATATTTTGAGAAATGCTAACATGGCTCTAATATGTTTTTGGAAAACATTTTGAGGGTTAGCAATGCCTGCAAAGGAGTGTTAGACTGCTTGTGGATTGAATCGAGAAACAAAATCACAGCTAATGGAGGAGTTTGCCTTGGGATGGTCACCGCCATGTGTGCGGCAGTGCACCGCCCTGGACTATCCATTGATCGGCTACCTGAGGCAGAGAAGCATTGGTGCTGGGGTTGGCACCGCCACTATTCTAATGGCACCGCCACCCCTAGGGCGGTGCCCACCTAGAGGTGGCCGAGAGCAGCGTGTTGGAGGGCGGTCATCGGCAAGTCCGGTGTACACCGCCAGGTGCACGGCGGTGCACCGCCTAGCCACCGCCATAGGCAGGGCGGTGCCACCATCCCTCTTTACCCGAGAGCATGAAAAGCAAAAGGGGGCACTGCCATGGTCATCGCCATGGGTGCGGCAGTGCACCATCCCTTTTATCCAGAGAGCAGGGAAATCAGGGGGTTCGGCTGGGTGGTCACCGCCACCCCCATGGCGGTGCCCCACCACCCTGTCTGGTGCCCCAATGGCTAGTTTTTAGTCGTTGGAATTCAACCATTTGGCAGGTCACCGCCCGATGCCAGACACTGCCCTATCCGGTGACCTCGCAGAAATAGCTCCATGGGGTATAATGGCTCTATTTGCTTGTGTGGCTATAAATAGAGGGTGTGGCTAGCCTTGGCCACTCTCTTGGCACCTCATACACTTGTGCACACCCTTTGGAAGCTGAGCAACACACTTCACTTACTTGTTCACTTGATTTCATCATCTTGAGTGAGATTAGAGAGCCTCTAGTGCATTGCATTGAGTTGCATCATCATGTGATTGGTTCATTCCTCGACGCGGCGGTATAATCACCATACTTACTCTTTTATATTCCTTGCAAACTAGTTGTCAAGCTCTTTAGTGTAATTAGTTTTGAGAGCTTATCTTGCTTGCTAGTTTAGTATCACCTAGTGGAGCTCTTTAGTGTAGACTTATTGAGAGCTCTTAGTGAGTAGTGACATAGCCATTGTTTGTGCCTAGTGATCATAGCAACTAGAATTATTAGATATGTGGCTTGCAACCCTTATAGAGCTAGAGCAAAATTGTATTTCGCCATATAGTATACTAACCTCTTGCTCTAGTGTATTTGTAGAAATTTTTATAGGCTTTTCACCCCCCCTAGCCATTTAGGACCTTTCAAGTGGTATCAGAGTGGTGGTCACTGTTTGTTTTAAGGCTTAACAACCTTCGGTGTAAAATATGGCTTAAATTATGTTCAACCATGTTGCGGGTAAACCACCGTTCTATGATGGCACATGTTTTGACTATTGGAAGAGAAAGATGAAGATGTAGCTTGGTTCAATCAATGACAAGGTGTGGGATGTGGTAGAGAATGAGTTTGTGATTCTTGACCCTACCAATCTCACCGACAATGACAAGATCAACAAACAATGCAATACCATGGCACTCAACACAATATACAATGGCATTGATTCAAAGGTGTTTGAGCAAATCAAAGATCTTGAGAAGGCAAGTGAAGTTTGGGTGAGATTAGAGAAAACATATGAGGGCACTTCAGCGGTAAAAAGTGCCAAGCTCTACATGCTCAAAGACAAGCTATCAAACTTCAAGATGAAGGATGATGAGTCCATTCCGAAGATGTTCTATAGGCTACAAGTCATCATCAATGATCTTAAGAGTTTGGGTGAGAAGGTGAAGGATGAGGACTTCTCTCATAAGTTCTTGATGTATTTGCTAAAGAGATTCAAAACATTGAGAACTATCATCTTTAGAGGTGGATTGAAGGATGTCACTCCAAATGAGGTGCTTGGTGATGTGATGACCGAGGACCAATACAATAGTGATGGTTAAGAGCTTGTGAAGGAGGAAGACAAGAAGAAGAAGAGTGTGGCATTCAAGGTCAGCACTTCATCCTCCAAGAACAAGAGCAAAGACAAGGCTAAGAAGGAAGAATCAAGTGATGAAGAATGCTCTCATGATGATAGTGATGATGAAGCACTAACTCTCTTTGTGCGCAAGTTTGGCAAGATGATGAAGAAGAAAGGCTATGGTTCAAGGAAGAGAAGAGATCACTTCAAGAACAAGGAGTATGTGAGGTTATGCTACAAATGTAAGAGCCCCGATCATGTTGTAGCGGATTGTCCCTATAATAGTGACAATGAGGATAATGAGAAGAAGAAAAGCAAGAAAGAGAAGAAGGAGAAGAAAGAGAAGAAGATGACCTTCAAGAAGAAGAAGAAGGGTGGATTCTATGTTGTCACATGGGATAGTGATGCCTCTACCGATTATGATTCAAGTGATGATGACAAGGCATCCAAGAAGAAGGCTCTAGCAAGCATTGCTATCAACAACAAGCCTTCACTATTTGAGACTCAATTATGCTTCATGGCCAAGGGCTCTAAGGTAAAATATGATGAGAGTGAAAATGACGATAGTGAAAGTGAAAATGATAGTGATGATGATGAATTCTCAAATGAACAACTAATGAACATGCTAGAACAAGCCGACTCAATAATTAATAAGAAAAGCAAGAAGTGCAAAGAATTGCAAAAGAAGCTTAGTGCTCTTGAGCAATCCTTTGATGAGCTCAATGCTACTCATGAGAAGCTAGTGGAAGCCCATGAGAAGCTTGGCAAAGCTCACACCAAGCTTGACAAGGCTCACTCCTTGCTTCTTGAACAAGATAAGGAAAGGGTCATAGTATCATGTGATGTGGGCATAACATGTGACATTATTGAAGAATCATTTTATGAACCTATTGTTGTTACTCCCACTAATCCTTCTTGTAGCTCATCATCCACCACCGCTACCACTCCTACTTCTACTACTAGTGATGGTTTCACTTGTGATGCCTCACTAATGGTTGAGAATGAGACTCTCAAGAGAGAGGTGGATGAGCTCACTCATGCCCTAGGCAAGGCCTATGGCGGTGATGGTCGCTTGCTAAAGTGCTTGGGTAGCCAAAGATTCTCTCTTAACAAAGAGGGATTAGGCTATACCCCCAAGAAAGGCAAAGCGGCTTTTGCTACTCCCAAAGCTAGTTTTGTGAAGAGCGATGGTTGGTTTTACAATAAATGCAAGCAAGTAGGGCACTTAAAGTAATCTTGCATAAAGAACAAGAACAATGCTAATGTATCCTCAATTTGTTTTGATTCTTGTTACATGCTTACCAAGGGTGTGAATGGTGTGAAGGCTAAGTTCATTGGTACACCTATTGTAGGCACAAAGAAGAAAGCTATTTGGGTACCAAAGACCTTAGTAACTAACTTTCAAGGAGCCAAGCAAGTTCAGGTACCTAAAAATAATTGATTTTCTTTTGTAGGTAAACTATAAAGCCGAAAGAAGGCATTGGATGCTTGATAGTGGGTGGACACAACACATGACTGGTGATTCAAGAATATTCAATTCAATCAACTTAAATGATGACAATGGGATTGATAGTATAACATTTGGTGATAATGGGAAAGGCAAGGCCAAAGGGCTTGGTAAGCTTACAATATCCAATGACTTGAGCATTTCCAATGTGCTACTAGTAGAGAGCTTGAACTTCAACCTATTGTCGGTAGCTCAACTTTGTGATCTTGGTTTCAAGTGCATATTTGGAGTTGATGATGTAGAGATCATAAGTGTAGATGGCTCTAATTTGATCTTCAAAGGCTTTAGATATGAGAATCCATACTTGGTTGATTTCAATGCTAGTGAAACTCAATTGTTAACATGTTTGCTCACTTAGTCTAGCATGGTTGGTTATGGCATAGAAGGCTTGGTCATGTTGGAATGAACCAATTGAACAAGTTGATTAAGCATGATCCAGTTAGAGGCTTGAAAGATGTCACATTTGAAAAGGATAGGTTATGTAGTGCATGTCAAGCCGGAAAGCAAGTTGGCAACACACATCCTAAGAAGAGCATGATGAGTACATCTAAGGCATTTGAGTTATTGCACATATATTTGTTTGGACCAACCACATACACTAGCATTGGTGGAAATAAATATAGATTTGTGATTGTGTATGATTTCACTAGATATACATGGGTGTTATTTCTTGTTGACAAGAGTGATATGTTTGCAATCTTCAAGACATTCATCAAGAGAATTTACAATGAGTTTGAAACAACTATCAAGAAAGTGAGAAGTGACAATGGAAGTGAATTCAATAACATAAGAGTTGATGATTTGTGTGATGAGTTTGGGATTAGGCATCAATTTTTGGCCAAGTACACTCCTCAATGAAATGGACTAGTTAAGAGGAAGAATAGAACCTAGATTGATATGGCAAGATCAATATTGAGTGAGTACAATGTGAATCATTCATTTTGGGCCAAAGCAATCAATATGGCTTGCTACTATAGCAACTGACTCTATTGTCATCCATTGAAGGAGAAGACCCCATATGAGCTCTGAATGATAGAAAGCCCAATATTACATACTTTCGAGTTTTTGGTTGCAAATGCTACATATTGAAGAAAGATACAAGATTGAGCAAGTTTGAGAAGAAATGTGATGATGAAGGTTTCTTGCTTGGTTACTCAACTACTAGCAAGGCTTATAGAGTTTAGAATTTGGCTAGTGGTACTCTTGAGGAGGTTCATGATGTGGAATTTGATGAAACCAAAGGTTCCCAAGAGGAATAAGAGAATTTAGATGATGTGAGAGGCACTCAATTGGTTAGTGCAATGAAGAATATGGATATTAGTGACATAAGGCCTAGAGAGGTGATTGAAGTTGAAGATGACAAAGATCAAGTGCTTGCTAACTCGAATGTGCAAATTCATACAAGTCAAGCTAGTTCATCATCTCAAATACAAAATCAACAAGTGGCTAGTACATCATCTCAACCAAATGATCAATCAAATACAAGCAATCAAGTGTAAGTGCTCTAACCAACAAATGTTGCAAGAGATCATCCATTGGATTCTATAATTAGTGATATCTCAATAGGTGTGCAAACAAGATCAAGATTGACATCATTTTGTGAATATTTCTCATTTGTGTCATCCATTGAACCTGTAACACCCCAGGTGTTTGCCTTCCACATTTGCACTTGCATTTCATTAACATGAGCATCATTCCTTCATTCATAAGCTTACATCACATGAAACATGATTTCAAAACATTGCAACATGTTGCATATTTCATGTGTGTTGTTTCTCGTATGAAATGAAAAGTGTACAACACTTAAGTGCAACATGTGCAACTCACTTTAGTGAAATATGGTTAGTTAATACTATGCAACAAGATCGTGAAACATGTGAAACATGACTATGAAATAATTGTAACATTTCATGTGCTTTTCATTGTTTCACTACATACCATGCTTGATTCTTGTGTGACCAAGGTGTGGTGTGGCTAATAATTCTTTTAAACAACTTAGTGACACCTAGAATGTCATTTGGAACATTGTTCATATTGATCATGTTGACTAAATAGGATTTCAAAAAGTGGTTTGACTTGTTTTGACCCTAAACCCTTTTGTTTGACTATTTAAAAAGTGTAGCTTAGGATGTTTGCATGTCTAAGCAACCTAAAACAAAGTTGTAGCAAATTCAATAAGGAACAAACTTTGTTTATAAGCCAAGTCATGAAAATGTGCACAACATGTTCAAAAAGGACCCACAAGTCAGAATTGAAAGCTGATTCAACACTTGAAAATATTTCTAAGTGTTTGCTGCAGTTTCAGTTTCATGAACTCGACTTTGGCTTGATACAACTCTTGATCCATTGAGAATTAGCTATTGATTTCTCAAGCATTGTTGGAGCCCTAGCTTAACTCTACAACTTTCATGTACATTGCTTCCACTAATTCGTCACGGTTTAAGAGATCAAATGCTGTCAATCTTGGCTGTCAGGCTGATCATGTTCACTAAATCAAAGCTACACTACCTGACCGTTTTCAGACAATCACCGTCGCGTGGCGCCACCCGTCGCCGATCGCCTGAACGCATAGCCATGCGCCGCGGGCGTCCTAGCACGGCTAGCCACGACGTGAACCCCCCCCCCCCCCACATGCTTGTCAACCAGCTCACCAGTCCAATTTCCATTTCTTTCGCTTCCTCCGCTCGCCCGAAGCCCCGCAACAACAGCCGCAGCAGCTCCGACGAGCTCATGCGCGCTCGCTGCCGCAAAAACGCGAACTATGTCTTCACCATAGCTCCACCGTGTTCTCCTCTGCCTCCTCCACCTTCTAGCTGAGCTGTTTGAGCTTTGGTAAGGGTGCATTGACCATTCCAGCCACCGCCGCCATGAGCGTGTCCTCGCCGGAGTCGAGGCCACCGTGGTCGGGGTAGCTAGGAACCTTCCCGCCTCTTCTCTTTGCTTGGGTAGCACCATGGCGACCTCCTGTAGCCCATACCATGCTCGGTTGAGGTAGCCATGGCTTGCCATCGCTGGCAGCTCGCGCTGGAGCTTTGCCGTGCCACCATCACCGGCGACGAGCCACCTCCGCTAGGTCTTAGGTCATGCCACTTGCACCAATCAGTTCCTCTCATCACATAGAGCACGTAGGTAGCTGTGGTGTCGTCGGAGTCCTCGCCGTCGGTGAGTAAGACCACCGCCGCGCCATCAAACGCCGCCTCCCCTGTTCTGTGTCACTGATAAGCGGGTCCGGCTGACACCCGGGTCCCACGCGTCAGTGACTGTGTGTTCATAAGGATAGTTCAAATTTCCAGTTTTGAATGTTGTTTTGTAAATTTTGTAACTCCAAATGTGTAGATCCAAATGGTGTGATTCAAATTTTGTTAGACTCACAGTGAGGTCTAGTATTTAAGAAAAATATGATATGAGCATATGATGTAGAAATTTTTGATGAATTAAATAGGAACTTGAAATGTGTTTTCAAATGCATGCAAACTTGTTTGAATTATATCTTGAGTTTCTGTGATCCAAAAATTATGAAATTTTGTGGGTAAGCTAGTCTTTCTTAGTAGAAGCTCTGGTTAAAATTTGAGAGTCACTACATGTAGGGTTTTTGAGTTATAGATTTTCCTTTTATCATTGATGGATACTTGTGTGAATTTTTGTAAATTATCTAGGAATCCTATGACCATGAAACTTGGTGGGTAGTATCTTAGTACCTTAAGGATGCTAGGAAAAATATAAAATCTATTGCTTGACACTTTTCACTAAGGTTTCCTAATTATGCCATTTTAAGCCATTATGCCTTATCATTTTTGTGTAGGCTGTTATACTTACTCAAATGGTGTGAAATTTTATGGTAGTCTACTTAGAGCATGTAGTATCTACTGTAATTTTTGTAGATTTAATGGTGTAGTTTTCATATATGTTTACCATTTCCTCTAATTAATTAAATAAATTAAGAAAGGTATGCAAAGAAATGTTTTGGTGATGAACACCCTACTTTCTGGTGTTTTTGTGATATGTGTAATAAGTGAGTAGAGTTAGTTTTGTCCAATTATTTGTTTACATCATAAGTTAATAATTATTTCGTTTGCATTATGTCCATCTGGATAGATCTGGGGATTTTAGAAAGTTTCCCATGATATTTTGGTTTGCTGTGAATGTGATGAATACAAAAGTGGTAGATAATTTATGTATCTAGCTCCTTTCAAAATTTGATGGCATTTGGCCCAGTGGTTTAGAAACTACAGCTGTTTAAAGTTAGGTTCCAGTTTTGCCTACTCTCTGCCTTGGGAAGACAGAGTTCTGTTGATTGAGGAATTCGACCTGTTAAATGTTGGAATCATGCTTAGAGGTCTGAAAATGAATTGTATAAAATTTCATAAGCTTTCCAAATTGTCTTGTTGCATGTCATTTGGATTTATAAATCTCCAGTTATGGCTAGTTTACTGTACCGTTATATAGTCTTCATTTTGCTGAAATACAAATGCTTGAGTGTATGCTTGTTGCAATGTTATCGTTGATTGTTTAGGGGTTAGCATAACTTGAGAATATGCTTAGGTGCAGGTGCTAGGTCATTAACTGAAGATGAACTATTATACATTAGGTTGTATAAACTTGGTAAGTAAAGTGATTTGAATAGGGCTTAAGTTGGAATATGCAGACTGCAGCTAACATGTGCATTCCCCGAGCATCCCTGACATTCGTCATGTGCATCCATAATATTTATCTTGCGCATTCATGCAATAGGTGTGCCGGAGGGAGTGACGTTGCTGGAGTTCAAGGGAGCCAACCAGGAGGAGCCCGAGGTGTAGGAAGCCGACGAAGCAGACGCCGCGGAGGAGTTGCCCGAGTGCCCTGACCACCAGCCTTCCTCGTTCCTGAAAGGCAAGCCCCGAGGCATATTAAGCCTCCCATGTTTTTACAAGTACATTGAGTATCTTTTATTCGTTGATGATGCATTAAGTATAGGAATTAGTTGGAACCAATTGATGCATTATATATCCCTCCTTGTCCAGATATCGCACTGGAATCCTATTTAAGTTCAGGAACGAGTTAAATGCTTAGCCATGCTTAGTGCGATAGAAGTCAGGTGATTTCCTGTCACCTACGAGCTTTAGGATGAGGTGGATCACGGTTGGCTATATTTGCTATCGTGGAAAAGAACCATGTTAATAATGAATTAAGACTGGGCGGAGTCTTGAGTAGGTTTGGACATAGTGACTCCGTCTGAGTCGTTTAAGGACCGATACGCTGTACGTCCTTATGTCATGTTGAACGCAGCCTAACACTTAGCTGGCCAGATAAGTCGTTCCGACCACGAAGCCTAGTAGCTCGGTTCAGGCCGGGGACGCGAGCAGGGGTCCGCAATCTGGATGGAAGTAAGGATGTGCAGGGAACCATTGGCGTAAGCCTAAGGGCGGGTTAAGTCACCGAGCACTCATGGCAAAGTGGTTCTCTGATTTTGCGGCACTGTTCGGACTCGCGACTTCTGAATTATACCAACGGTGACTTGTGTGCGACCCTGACGGAGGAAGTAGGGTTTGTGTTAGGAATACCCCTCTAGCTGGATAGGAATCGATTCGAATCACCGTCTCTCTCGGATAGTGAGAACTTGATGGAGCATCGGCAATGTAGATTCAATTAATTTAACGATATGGTTAAATGGATGATGATGATAAGGTTGCCACAATGAATACCTGATATAGTTATTAATGTTTGCACCCTAATAAAATGATTGCTTAGTACAGGTGCTAATATAGTTGATAGGTTAATGGCTAAAAGTCACTGCTAGTTCAGGTTAAGAGTTGATCATTATTACTTATGCTTTTCCGCAAAAAGAAAGTGCCAGCCAGATCCACTACATTAAGCTATGCATAATCATTGGTGTCATTTGTTTGGTTTTCAACGGGTAAGTCTAGCTAAGTACATTCCCATACTCAGGGTTTATTCCCTCTTGTTGCAGATGACCTTCTATATCAGGGATTCTGTAAGTATTGTCTCCACCCAACGGGTGATGAAGACTAGATCATGGGCATGATCTCTGTTCTCTTATCTGAATGCTTTTGCGGGTTGTGATCAGCGAACCAATATTTGTATTTGAACTCGGGTGTGTAAGTTAAACTAATTGCTTCCGCATGTTTTACAAGACTTGTTTTGTAATAACGATGACTCTGTGATGATGTAATCTATTTGCGAACGTCTGTGAAATGTTGTAACATACGATATGTTATGTTGAATTACTGTGATCTTGGTTGTATGCAAGTTGGTTTGAAATCCTTCGATATTTTAGTTGACTACTGGGTTTATATGGGCTCAAGTTCGAGAATTTGATCGTTTCGACGATTGTTTTTGTACTTGTGCTCTTATAAATTGGTCGGTTCTATGATAGCACCCAAGAAGATAGATGAAGCTTTATTAGATGTTGATTGGGTAAATGCTATGAATGAAGAGCTAAATAACTTCACAAGAAATCAAGTATGGAAGTTAGTTGAGAGGCCTAAGGATCATAATGTAATTGGAACCAAATGGGTCTTTCGGAACAAGCAAGATCAAGATAGGATAGTTGTAAGGAACAAAGCAAGATTAGTGGCTCAAGGTTACACTCAAGTTGAAGGTCTTGACTTTGGAGAAATATATGCCCCGGTTGCAAGATTGGAAGGAATTAGGATCTTGTTAGCCTATGCTTGTACCCACAACATCAAGTTGTACCAAATGGATGTGAAGAGTGCATTTCTAAATGGGTACATCGATGAGCTATGTATGTTGAACAACCTCCTGGTTTTGAAGATGAGAAGAAGCCCAACCATATGTACAAGTTGAAGAAGGCCTTATATGGATTGAAACAAGCACCTAGAGCATGGTATGAGAGATTGAGAGATTTCTTACTCTCTAAAGGATTCAAGATGGGAAAAGTTGACACCACTCTCTTCGCCAAAAAGATATATAGTGACTTGTTTGTATTGCAAATCTATATTGATGATATCATATTTGGATCAACCAATCAAGATTTTTGTGAGGAGTTTGGAAAGATGATGGCTAATGAGTTTGAGATGCCTATAATTGGAGAGCTTAGTTACTTCCTTGGTCTCCAAATCAAGCAATTAAAGAATGGTACATTTGTGAGTCAAGGCAAGTACATCAAAGACATGCTCAAGAAATTTGGAATGGATGATGCAAAGTCAATTAGTACACCAATGGGGATAAATGGAAACTTGGATAGTGATGCAAGTGGAAATATGGTGGATCAAAAGATATATCGGTCTATGATTGGAAGCCTACTCTATGTGACCGCATTAAGGCCGGATGTGATATTTAGTGTATGTATGTGTGCTAGATTTCAAGCCTCACCAAGAAAGAGCCATTTGAAGGCAACCAAAAGAATATTGAGGTACTTAAAACATACATAAAATATTGGATTGTGGTATGTCAAAGGAGCAAGATTCGAGTTGATTAAATATTCGAACTCCGATTATGCGGGATGCAAAGTTGAGAGAAAAAGCACATCGGGCATATGTCAACTATTGAGAAGATCACTTGTATCTTGGTCATCAAAGAAGCAAAATAGTGTAGCACTTTCAACCACCAAAGCGGAGTACATTTCGACCGGTAGTTGTTGTGCTCAATTACTTTGGATGAAGGCTGCATTGAATGATTTTGGAATCAAGTTCAAACAAGTGACATTGCTTTGTGACAATGAAAGTGCCATGAAGCTCACCAATAACCCGGTTCAACATTCAAGAACAAAGCACATAAATGTTCGTCATCACTTCATAAGAGATCACCAACAAAAAGAGGACATGCATTGAGAGTGTAGGCACCGATAATCAACTTGCCGATATATTCACCAAGCCACTTGATGATAAGAGGTTTTGCAAGCAAATGAATGAATTGAACATACTTAACTTCTCCAATATGTGTTGATGCACCCCTATATATGACATGCCTCTCCTTCGAGCAAAGCAAGATAAAGTTGATTGACATGTCATTCATCCATTGATAAGGACTTGTTTAGTGCATCTAGCCATTCCTCACATGTCTTAGGCTCATTCATAAAAATCAAATGAATTTGATACTTGTATGGTACCACTATTGCTTGTATGCTTGAAATGATCTAGTGGTAGCATATGACATGTTTGTGGGCTTGTGAACCTAGTGTTTAATCTAGAAAATTAGCTATAAGTGTTTAACTCAACATGGTGCATGATAATCCCTATTTGGAGGTGTGAAGAAGTTTGCCCTTGGATCAAACCGAGTTAAATATCTTTTGCAAGTGATCTAGACTGAACCAAATTAGGAAAATAATCCTTACTTTATATGGTTTCACCCCAACCTATCTAAAATTTGAGCTCACATTTTCTGCTAATTGTTGACAAAGGGGAAGAGAAATTCACAAAGATAGTAAGATAAGCGGAGCAAACAAACAAATGAAATGTAAGGAGATCAATTATAAAATTTGAAGCACACAAGTAGGGGGAGCAAGCTCATAATCTTGTATGTTGTATTTGAATGTGAATTACATATGGTTGCTTGCATGGCACAAGTTCTTAAATTCCCTATCCATGCTTGTGTGGTGTATGCTAGATCATAGAAAATGATTAATGAAATGAAAAACTAGCATGCATAGGATAGCTAGATATTCCTTGAACTTTTACAAGCGGTACTAGAACCTTACTTCTAATGTTGATCTCACGAGGTATCTAGTTTGTCTTTGTTTTTCAAGTGATATCTAGCAAATCATGGTGCTAAGGATGGTGTTCAAATAGTAACTCCGACTGGTATCACACTTCAAAGGTCCATTCTTTACACCTTAGCATCATTTGGTAGACATTACTTCCCCACACTTCCTAATCTATGCATATGTGCAAGCTTTCAAATCCAAACTCTTAGCACATATGTAGGGGGAGCCAATACTACCAATTTGGGTTGATGAAACTTGTCCATAACCTTTACACATGGTAATATGCTTGGGCAAGTAACATGAATCCAAAAAGATTTCATTAAATATCTTTGTAAATAGGTCGTCATCAATTACAAAAAGGGGGAGATTGAAAGCCCTAGTTTGGTTTTGGATAATTGATGAAACCTAAGCACTAACCTTTGTCATGAGTGATGATATGAGTTAGGTTGATGCATTCCAAGTGAGGAGCATGGTGGCACTCAAATGGTGATGTTGATCACAGAAATGATGAGATGGCCACATGTGATGATGATCAAGTGCTTAACTTGGAAAAGAAGAAAGAGAAAAATAAAACCCTATGGAGATCAAGGCAAACGTATAATTAGGGACTTTGTTTTAGTGATCAAGACATTATAGAGAGTGTGATCATATTTAGGATAGATGGTCGTACTATTAAGAGGGGTTCTTAAGTAGACAATTTGATCATCTAGTGCCACTAGGTGTTGGACTTCATGCATTGCATTTAGGCCTAGTGCACTTCGGAGAGCAAGCAAAAATATTTATTGAAAATATTTTGAGAAATGCTAACATGGCTCTAATATGTTTTTGGGAAACATTTTGAGGGTTAGCAACGCTTGCAAAGGAGTGTTAGACTATTTGTGGATCGAATCGAGAAACAAAATCGCAGCTAATGGAGGAGTTTGCCTCGGGGTGGTCATTGCCATGTGTGTGGCAGTGCACCACCCTGGCATCGACCGAGGAATTGTCAGCCAGCAGGTGTGCTTTCTGTGCCTAGGCGGCCTCTAGGGGCACTTTCTATGCCTCGACTATCCCAAGCGCCTTCTGTGCCTCAGCTGTCCCAACCGCGCATGGGAAAATGCGCCTGGCATGGGGCTCCACCACGACGCGTTGTCCCACAATGATCAGGCAGGCGAAGGAACCGACGGGCACCGCTCCACGCGACAGGAAGGTTGGCCCATGACGTACTCCTAGGCATGGCGCATCGTCGCCATCGCCGGTGAGACTGAATGTTCGAGGCCCATGACCATGCGACCGCCTACCGCCACCGTCAAGGCCAAGATGGTGACCGTTGCAGTTGCTGCTATCGGAGTCTTCATCCTCCCTGGCACCCCCTCCATGTCCCTCGTCGTCGGACGGCGGCGGGGGACTCCAGTCCTAGTACTCGATAATACAGAGCCACACAAGGTAACACAGCCCAGGCAACGTGTCGTGGAGGATCTCATCGGCTTGGAGATAGAGGGCATCCCTGGGAACACGCACGCTAGGCTCTGGGATGAAGATGATCTTCTCATCAGGGATGAACCTCGGGTGTAAACACCAGGCAACGACAAAGAACTCATGGTCGTCCTCGGTTGGAGCCACGTCTGGTGGAGCAAGCTCGATGTTGGCGCATGCATCCCTAGGATGGACTACGCCACCGCGACACTCCTCACATGTAAGGGGACACATCGCATGCCCACCAACACACTGTAGCAAAATGAGCCGACAGAAGCAAGCAACGTCCACAGCCATGGGCAACAAATCAGGGAGAACGGTGCATTGTGCACAGCAGTGCATAGCACCAACTCCAAGTCCTCCCGACATGAGAACCTAACGATGAAGTCCTCCGAGTCATGGTGCCGCACATCAGCCAATGCACCATTGATGCTGAGGTGGGTGGCAAGGTAAGCGTGGACCATGGCCGGAGTCACGGGAGTTCTGGTGCCGATGACGAAAGCAACCAGAGCAAGCTTGAGGTCTAATTTCGCCGCCTCGAGCTCAGCTGAGCGAGGCACTACAACCAGCTCCAGGAGATGCCCTCGTTCCTGCATCGACACGTCCTGGGTGGGCGCAATAGGATGGGGTGATCCATCCACAGAGGCCAACGGTGGGGTAGGCGAGGCATAGCAGTGGGGCACGGAAGGCGAGCGGCCCCTAGAAATAGATTAGGCAGAAGGCGTGTCATCCGCATCCGCATCAACCAGGTAGCGCCTGGGCGCAAACGCGATCTGGGGCGTAACACATCGGTAGCCGAGAACCCTGGCTGGGGAGCGACCACGCTTCCCAGCCATGCCTATGTCCATGGGATGGAAGGGACAATCTCTCCTGCGGTGGCACTCGCTTGAAAGCCCTACTTTGGTTTTGGATAATTGATGAAACCTAATCACTAACATTTGTCATGAGTGATGATATGAGCTAGGTTGGTGCAATCCAAGTGAGGAGCATAGTGGCACTCAAATGGTGATGTTGATCACATGAAATGATGAGATGGCCACATGTGATGATTATCAAGTGCTCCACCTAGAAAAGAAGAAAGAGAAAAACAAAACCCTATGGAGATCAACGCAAATGTATAATTAGGGATTTTGTTTTAGTGATCAAGACACTATAGAGAGTGTGATCATATTTAGGATAGATGGACATACTATTAAGTGGGGTTCTTAACTAGACAATTCGGTTATCTAGTGCCACTAGGTGTTGGACTTCATGCATTGCATTTAGGCCTAGTGCACTTCGGAGAGCAAGCGAAAATATTTATTGAAAATATTTTGAGAAATGCTAACATGGCTCTAATATGTTTTTGGAAAACATTTTGAGGGTTAGCAATGCCTGCAAAGGAGTGTTAGACTGCTTGTGGATTGAATCGAGAAACAAAATCACAGCTAATGGAGGAGTTTGCCTTGGGATGGTCACCGCCATGTGTGCGGCAGTGCACCGCCCTGGACTATCCATTGATCGGCTACCTGAGGCAGAGAAGCATTGGTGCTGGGGTTGGCACCGCCACTATTCTAATGGCACCGCCACCCCTAGGGCGGTGCCCACCTAGAGGTGGCCGAGAGCAGCGTGTTGGAGGGCGGTCATCGGCAAGTCCGGTGTACACCGCCAGGTGCACGGCGGTGCACCGCCTAGCCACCGCCATAGGCAGGGCGGTGCCACCATCCCTCTTTACCCGAGAGCATGAAAAGCAAAAGGGGGCACTGCCATGGTCATCGCCATGGGTGTGGCAGTGCACCATCCCTTTTATCCAGAGAGCAGGGAAATCAGGGGGTTCGGCTGGGTGGTCACCGCCACCCCCATGGCGGTGCCCCACCACCCTGTCTGGTGCCCCAATGGCTAGTTTTTAGTCGTTGGAATTCGACCATTTGGCAGGTCACCGCCCGATGCCAGACACTGCCCTATCCGGTGACCTCACAGAAATAGCTCCATGGGGTATAATGGCTCTATTTGCTTGTGTGGCTATAAATAGAGGGTGTGGCTAGCCTTGGCCACTCTCTTGGCACCTCATACACTTGTGCACACCCTTTGGAAGCTGAGCAACACACTTCACTTACTTGTTCACTTGATTTCATCATCTTGAGTGAGATTAGAGAGCCTCTAGTGCATTGCATTGAGTTGCATCATCATGTGATTGGTTCATTCCTCGACGCGGTGGTATAATCACCATACTTACTCTTTTATATTCCTTGCAAACTAGTTGTCAAGCTCTTTAGTGTAATTAGTTTTGAGAGCTTATCTTGCTTGCTAGTTTAGTATCACCTAGTGGAGCTCTTTAGTGTAGACTTATTGAGAGCTCTTAGTGAGTAGTGACATAGCCATTGTTTGTGCCTAGTGATCATAGCAACTAGAATTATTAGATATGTGGCTTGCAACCCTTATAGAGCTAGAGCAAAATTGTATTTCGCCATATAGTATACTAACCTCTTGCTCTAGTGTATTTGTAGAAATTTTTATAGGCTTTTCACCCCCCCCTAGCCATTTAGGACCTTTCAAGTGGTATCAGAGTGGTGGTCACTGTTTGTTTTAAGGCTTAACAACCTTCGGTGTAAAATATGGCTTAAATTATGTTCAACCATGTTGCGGGTAAACCACCGTTCTATGATGGCACATGTTTTGACTATTGGAAGAGAAAGATGAAGATGTAGCTTGGTTCAATCAATGACAAGGTGTGGGATGTGGTAGAGAATGAGTTTGTGATTCTTGACCCTACCAATCTCACCGACAATGACAAGATCAACAAACAATGCAATACCATGGCACTCAACACAATATACAATGGCATTGATTCAAAGGTGTTTGAGCAAATCAAAGATCTTGAGAAGGCAAGTGAAGTTTGGGTGAGATTAGAGAAAACATATGAGGGCACTTCAGCGGTAAAAAGTGCCAAGCTCTACATGCTCAAAGACAAGCTATCAAACTTCAAGATGAAGGATGATGAGTCCATTCCGAAGATGTTCTATAGGCTACAAGTCATCATCAATGATCTTAAGAGTTTGGGTGAGAAGGTGAAGGATGAGGACTTCTCTCATAAGTTCTTGATGTATTTGCTAAAGAGATTCAAAACATTGAGAACTATCATCTTTAGAGGTGGATTGAAGGATGTCACTCCAAATGAGGTGCTTGGTGATGTGATGACCGAGGACCAATACAATAGTGATGGTTAAGAGCTTGTGAAGGAGGAAGACAAGAAGAAGAAGAGTGTGGCATTCAAGGTCAGCACTTCATCCTCCAAGAACAAGAGCAAAGACAAGGCTAAGAAGGAAGAATCAAGTGATGAAGAATGCTCTCATGATGATAGTGATGATGAAGCACTAACTCTCTTTGTGCGCAAGTTTGGCAAGATGATGAAGAAGAAAGGCTATGGTTCAAGGAAGAGAAGAGATCACTTCAAGAACAAGGAGTATGTGAGGTTATGCTACAAATGTAAGAGCCCCGATCATGTTGTAGCGGATTGTCCCTATAATAGTGACAATGAGGATAATGAGAAGAAGAAAAGCAAGAAAGAGAAGAAGGAGAAGAAAGAGAAGAAGATGACCTTCAAGAAGAAGAAGAAGGGTGGATTCTATGTTGTCACATGGGATAGTGATGCCTCTACCGATTATGATTCAAGTGATGATGACAAGGCATCCAAGAAGAAGGCTCTAGCAAGCATTGCTATCAACAACAAGCCTTCACTATTTGAGACTCAATTATGCTTCATGGCCAAGGGCTCTAAGGTAAAATATGATGAGAGTGAAAATGACGATAGTGAAAGTGAAAATGATAGTGATGATGATGAATTCTCAAATGAACAACTAATGAACATGCTAGAACAAGCCGACTCAATAATTAATAAGAAAAGCAAGAAGTGCAAAGAATTGCAAAAGAAGCTTAGTGCTCTTGAGCAATCCTTTGATGAGCTCAATGCTACTCATGAGAAGCTAGTGGAAGCCCATGAGAAGCTTGGCAAAGCTCACACCAAGCTTGACAAGGCTCACTCCTTGCTTCTTGAACAAGATAAGGAAAGGGTCATAGTATCATGTGATGTGGGCATAACATGTGACATTATTGAAGAATCATTTTATGAACCTATTGTTGTTACTCCCACTAATCCTTCTTGTAGCTCATCATCCACCACCGCTACCACTCCTACTTCTACTACTAGTGATGGTTTCACTTGTGATGCCTCACTAATGGTTGAGAATGAGACTCTCAAGAGAGAGGTGGATGAGCTCACTCATGCCCTAGGCAAGGCCTATGGCGGTGATGGTCGCTTGCTAAAGTGCTTGGGTAGCCAAAGATTCTCTCTTAACAAAGAGGGATTAGGCTATACCCCCAAGAAAGGCAAAGCGGCTTTTGCTACTCCCAAAGCTAGTTTTGTGAAGAGCGATGGTTGGTTTTACAATAAATGCAAGCAAGTAGGGCACTTAAAGTAATCTTGCATAAAGAACAAGAACAATGCTAATGTATCCTCAATTTGTTTTGATTCTTGTTACATGCTTACCAAGGGTGTGAATGGTGTGAAGGCTAAGTTCATTGGTACACCTATTGTAGGCACAAAGAAGAAAGCTATTTGGGTACCAAAGACCTTAGTAACTAACTTTCAAGGAGCCAAGCAAGTTCAGGTACCTAAAAATAATTGATTTTCTTTTGTAGGTAAACTATAAAGCCGAAAGAAGGCATTGGATGCTTGATAGTGGGTGGACACAACACATGACTGGTGATTCAAGAATATTCAATTCAATCAACTTAAATGATGACAATGGGATTGATAGTATAACATTTGGTGATAATGGGAAAGGCAAGGCCAAAGGGCTTGGTAAGCTTACAATATCCAATGACTTGAGCATTTCCAATGTGCTACTAGTAGAGAGCTTGAACTTCAACCTATTGTCGGTAGCTCAACTTTGTGATCTTGGTTTCAAGTGCATATTTGGAGTTGATGATGTAGAGATCATAAGTGTAGATGGCTCTAATTTGATCTTCAAAGGCTTTAGATATGAGAATCCATACTTGGTTGATTTCAATGCTAGTGAAACTCAATTGTTAACATGTTTGCTCACTTAGTCTAGCATGGTTGGTTATGGCATAGAAGGCTTGGTCATGTTGGAATGAACCAATTGAACAAGTTGATTAAGCATGATCCAGTTAGAGGCTTGAAAGATGTCACATTTGAAAAGGATAGGTTATGTAGTGCATGTCAAGCCGGAAAGCAAGTTGGCAACACACATCCTAAGAAGAGCATGATGAGTACATCTAAGGCATTTGAGTTATTGCACATATATTTGTTTGGACCAACCACATACACTAGCATTGGTGGAAATAAATATAGATTTGTGATTGTGTATGATTTCACTAGATATACATGGGTGTTATTTCTTGTTGACAAGAGTGATGTGTTTGCAATCTTCAAGACATTCATCAAGAGAATTTACAATGAGTTTGAAACAACTATCAAGAAAGTGAGAAGTGACAATGGAAGTGAATTCAATAACATAAGAGTTGATGATTTGTGTGATGAGTTTGGGATTAGGTATCAATTTTTGGCCAAGTACACTCCTCAATGAAATGGACTAGTTAAGAGGAAGAATAGAACCTAGATTGATATGGCAAGATCAATATTGAGTGAGTACAATGTGAATCATTCATTTTGGGCCAAAGCAATCAATATGGCTTGCTACTATAGCAACTGACTCTATTGTCATCCATTGAAGGAGAAGACCCCATATGAGCTCTGAATGATAGAAAGCCCAATATTACATACTTTCGAGTTTTTGGTTGCAAATGCTACATATTGAAGAAAGATACAAGATTGAGCAAGTTTGAGAAGAAATGTGATGATGAAGGTTTCTTGCTTGGTTACTCAACTACTAGCAAGGCTTATAGAGTTTAGAATTTGGCTAGTGGTACTCTTGAGGAGGTTCATGATGTGGAATTTGATGAAACCAAAGGTTCCCAAGAGGAATAAGAGAATTTAGATGATGTGAGAGGCACTCAATTGGTTAGTGCAATGAAGAATATGGATATTAGTGACATAAGGCCTAGAGAGGTGATTGAAGTTGAAGATGACAAAGATCAAGTGCTTGCTAACTCGAATGTGCAAATTCATACAAGTCAAGCTAGTTCATCATATCAAATACAAAATCAACAAGTGGCTAGTACATCATCTCAACCAAATGATCAATCAAATACAAGCAATCAAGTGTAAGTGCTCTAACCAACAAATGTTGCAAGAGATCATCCATTGGATTCTATAATTAGTGATATCTCAATAGGTGTGCAAACAAGATCAAGATTGACATCATTTTGTGAATATTTCTCATTTGTGTCATCTATTGAACCTGTAACACCCCAGGTGTTTGCCTTCCACATTTGCACTTGCATTTCATTAACATGAGCATCATTCCTTCATTCATAAGCTTACATCACATGAAACATGATTTCAAAACATTGCAACATGTTGCATATTTCATGTGTGTTGTTTCTCGTATGAAATGAAAAGTGTACAACACTTAAGTGCAACATGTGCAACTCACTTTAGTGAAATATGGTTAGTTAATACTATGCAACAAGATCGTGAAACATGCGAAACATGACTATGAAATAATTGTAACATTTCATGTGCTTTTCATTGTTTCACTACATACCATGCTTGATTCTTGTGTGACCAAGGTGTGGTGTGGCTAATAATTCTTTTAAACAACTTAGTGACACCTAGAATGTCATTTGGAACATTGTTCATATTGATCATGTTGACTAAATAGGATTTCAAAACGTGGTTTGACTTGTTTTGACCCTAAACCCTTTTGTTTGACTATTTAAAAAGTGTAGCTTAGGATGTTTGCATGTCTAAGCAACCTAAAACAAAGTTGTAGCAAATTCGATAAGGAACAAACTTTGTTTATAAGCCAAGTCATGAAAATGTGCACAACATGTTCAAAAAGGACCCACAAGTCAGAATTGAAAGCTGATTCAACACTTGAAAATATTTCTAAGTGTTTGCTGCAGTTTCAGTTTCATGAACTCGACTTTGGCTTGATACAACTCTTGATCCATTGAGAATTAGCTATTGATTTCTCAAGCATTGTTGGAGCCCTAGCTTAACTCTACAACTTTCATGTACATTGCTTCCACTAATTCGTCACGGTTTAAGAGATCAAATGCTGTCAATCTTGGCTATCAGGCTGATCATGTTCACTAAATCAAAGCTACACTACCTGACCGTTTTCAGACAATCACCGTCACGTGGCGCCACCCGTCGCCGATCGCCTGAACGCATAGCCATGCGCCGCGGGCGTCCTAGCACGGCTGGCCACGACGTGAACCCCCCCCCCCACATGCTTGTCAACCAGCTCACCAGTCCAATTTCCATTTCTTTTGCTTCCTCCGCTCGCCCGAAGCCCCGCAACAACAGCCGCAGCAGCTCCGACGAGCTCATGCGCGCTCGCTGCCGCAAAAACGCGAACTATGTCTTCACCATAGCTCCACCGTGTTCTCCTCTGCCTCCTCCACCTTCTAGCTGAGCTGTTTGAGCTTTGGTAAGGGTGCATTGACCATTCCAGCCACCGCCGCCATGAGCGTGTCCTCGCCGGAGTCGAGGCCACCGTGGTCGGGGTAGCTAGGAACCTTCCCGCCTCTTCTCTTTGCTTGGGTAGCACCATGGCGACCTCCTGTAGCCCATACCATGCTCGGTTGAGGTAGCCATGGCTTGCCATCGCTGGCAGCTCGTGCTGGAGCTTTGCCGTGCCACCATCACCGGCGACGAGCCACCTCCGCTAGGTCTTAGGTCATGCCACTTGCACCAATCAGTTCCTCTCATCACATAGAGCACGTAGGTAGCTGTGGTGTCGTCGGAGTCCTCGCCGTCGGTGAGTAAGACCACCGCCGCGCCATCAAATGCCGCCTCCCCTGTTCTGTGTCACTGATAAGCGGGTCCGGCTGACACCCGGGTCCCACGCGTCAGTGACTGTGTGTTCATAAGGATAGTTCAAATTTCCAGTTTTGAATGTTGTTTTGTAAATTTTGTAACTCCAAATGTGTAGATCCAAATGGTGTGATTCAAATTTTGTTAGACTCACAGTGAGGTCTAGTATTTAAGAAAAATATGATATGAGCATATGATGTAGAAATTTTTGATGAATTAAATAGGAACTTGAAATGTGTTTTCAAATGCATGCAAACTTGTTTGAATTATATCTTGAGTTTCTGTGATCCAAAAATTATGAAATTTTGTGGGTAAGCTAGTCTTTCTTAGTAGAAGCTCTGGTTAAAATTTGAGAGTCACTACATGTAGGGTTTTTGAGTTATAGATTTTCCTTTTATCATTGATGGATACTTGTGTGAATTTTTGTAAATTATCTAGGAATCCTATGACCATGAAACTTGGTGGGTAGTATCTTAGTACCTTAAGGATGCTAGGAAAAATATAAAATCTGTTGCTTGACACTTTTCACTAAGGTTTCCTAATTATGCCATTTTAAGCCATTATGCCTTATCATTTTTGTGTAGGCTGTTATACTTACTCAAATGGTGTGAAATTTTATGGTAGTCTACTTAGAGCATGTAGTATCTACTGTAATTTTTGTAGATTTAATGGTGTAGTTTTCATATATGTTTACCATTTCCTCTAATTAATTAAATAAATTAAGAAAGGTATGCAAAGAAATGTTTTGGTGATGAACACCCTACTTTCTGGTGTTTTTGTGATATGTGTAATAAGTGAGTAGAGTTAGTTTTGTCCAATTATTTGTTTACATCATAAGTTAATAATTATTTCGTTTGCATTATGTCCATCTGGATAGATCTGGGGATTTTAGAAAGTTTCCCATGATATTTTGGTTTGCTGTGAATGTGATGAATACAAAAGTGGTAGATAATTTATGTATCTAGCTCCTTTCAAAATTTGATGGCATTTGGCCCAGTGGTTTAGAAACTACAGCTGTTTAAAGTTAGGTTCCAGTTTTGCCTACTCTCTGCCTTGGGAAGACAGAGTTCTGTTGATTGAGGAATTCGACCTGTTAAATGTTGGAATCATGCTTAGAGGTCTGAAAATGAATTGTATAAAATTTCATAAGCTTTCCAAATTGTCTTGTTGCATGTCATTTGGATTTATAAATCTCCAGTTATGGCTAGTTTACTGTACCGTTATATAGTCTTCATTTTGCTGAAATACAAATGCTTGAGTGTATGCTTGTTGCAATGTTATCGTTGATTGTTTAGGGGTTAGCATAACTTGAGAATATGCTTAGGTGCAGGTGCTAGGTCATTAACTGAAGATGAACTATTATACATTAGGTTGTATAAACTTGGTAAGTAAAGTGATTTGAATAGGGCTTAAGTTGGAATATGCAGACTGCAGCTAACATGTGCATTCCCCGAGCATCCCTGACATTCGTCATGTGCATCCATAATATTTATCTTGCGCATTCATGCAATAGGTGTGCCAGAGGGAGTGACGTTGCTGGAGTTCAAGGGAGCCAACCAGGAGGAGCCCGAGGTGTAGGAAGACGACGAAGCAGACGCCGCGGAGGAGTTGCCCGAGTGCCCTGACCACCAGCCTTCCTCGTTCCTGAAAGGCAAGCCCCGAGGCATATTAAGCCTCCCATGTTTTTACAAGTACATTGAGTATCTTTTATTCGTTGATGATGCATTAAGTATAGGAATTAGTTGGAACCAATTGATGCATTATATATCCCTCCTTGTCCAGATATCGCACTGGAATCCTATTTAAGTTCAGGAACGAGTTAAATGCTTAGCCATGCTTAGTGCGATAGAAGTCAGGTGATTTCCTGTCACCTGCGAGCTTTAGGATGAGGTGGATCACGGTTGGCTATATTTGCTATCGTGGAAAAGAACCATGTTAATAATGAATTAAGACTGGGCGGAGTCTTGAGTAGGTTTGGACATAGTGACTCCGTCTGAGTCGTTTAAGGACCGATACGCTGTACGTCCTTATGTCATGTTGAACGCAGCCTAACACTTAGCTGGCCAGATAAGTCATTCCGACCACGAAGCCTAGTAGCTCGGTTCAGGCCAGGGACGCGAGCAGGGGTCCGCAATCTGGATGGAAGTAAGGATGTGCAGGGAACCATTGGCGTAAGCCTAAGGGCGGGTTAAGTCACCGAGCACTCATGGCAAAGTGGTTCTCTGATTTTGCGGCACTGTTCGGACTCGTGACTTTTGAATTATACCAACGGTGACTTGTGTGCGACCCTGACGGAGGAAGTAGGGTTTGTGTTAGGAATACCCCTCTAGCTGGATAGGAATCGATTCGAATCACCGTCTCTCTCGGATAGTGAGAACTTGATGGAGCATCGGCAATGTAGATTCAATTAATTTAACGATATGGTTAAATGGATGATGATGATAAGGTTGCCACAATGAATACCTGATATAGTTATTAATGTTTGCACCCTAATAAAATGATTGCTTAGTACAGGTGCTAATATAGTTGATAGGTTAATGGCTAAAAGTCACTGCTAGTTCAGGTTAAGAGTTGATCATTATTACTTATGCTTTTCCGCAAAAAGAAAGTGCCAGCCAGATCCACTACATTAAGCTATGCATAATCATTGGTGTCATTTGTTTGGTTTTCAACGGGTAAGTCTAGCTAAGTACATTCCCATACTCAGGGTTTATTCCCTCTTGTTGCAGATGACCTTCTATATCAGAGATTCTGTAAGTATTGTCTCCACCCAACGGGTGATGAAGACTAGATCATGGGCATGATCTCTGTTCTCTTATCTGAATGCTTTTGCGGGTTGTGATCAGCGAACCAATATTTGTATTTGAACTCGGGTGTGTAAGTTAAACTAATTGCTTCCGCATGTTTTACAAGACTTGTTTTGTAATAACGATGACTCTGTGATGATGTAATCTATTTGCGAACGTCTGTGAAATGTTGTAACATACGATATGTTATGTTGAATTACTGTGATCTTGGTTGTATGCAAGTTGGTTTGAAATCCTTCGATATTTTAGTTGACAACCGGGTTTATATGGGCTCAAGTTCGAGAATTTGATCGTTTCGACGATTGTTTTTGTACTTGTGCTCTTATAAATTGGTCGGTTCTATGATAGCACCCAAGAAGATAGATGAAGCTTTATTAGATGTTGATTGGGTAAATGCTATGAATGAAGAGCTAAATAACTTCACAAGAAATCAAGTATGGAAGTTAGTTGAGAGGCCTAAGGATCATAATGTAATTGGAACCAAATGGGTCTTTCGGAACAAGCAAGATCAAGATAGGATAGTTGTAAGGAACAAAGCAAGATTAGTGGCTCAAGGTTACACTCAAGTTGAAGGTCTTGACTTTGGAGAAATATATGCCCCGGTTGCAAGATTGGAAGGAATTAGGATCTTGTTAGCCTATGCTTGTACCCACAACATCAAGTTGTACCAAATGGATGTGAAGAGTGCATTTCTAAATGGGTACATCGATGAGCTATGTATGTTGAACAACCTCCTGGTTTTGAAGATGAGAAGAAGCCCAACCATATGTACAAGTTGAAGAAGGCCTTATATGGATTGAAACAAGCACCTAGAGCATGGTATGAGAGATTGAGAGATTTCTTACTCTCTAAAGGATTCAAGATGGGAAAAGTTGACACCACTCTCTTCGCCAAAAAGATATATAGTGACTTGTTTGTATTGCAAATCTATATTGATGATATCATATTTGGATCAACCAATCAAGATTTTTGTGAGGAGTTTGGAAAGATGATGGCTAATGAGTTTGAGATGCCTATAATTGGAGAGCTTAGTTACTTCCTTGGTCTCCAAATCAAGCAATTAAAGAATGGTACATTTGTGAGTCAAGGCAAGTACATCAAAGACATGCTCAAGAAATTTGGAATGGATGATGCAAAGTCAATTAGTACACCAATGGGGATAAATGGAAACTTGGATAGTGATGCAAGTGGAAATATGGTGGATCAAAAGATATATCGGTCTATGATTGGAAGCCTACTCTATGTGACCGCATTAAGGCCGGATGTGATATTTAGTGTATGTATGTGTGCTAGATTTCAAGCCTCACCAAGAAAGAGCCATTTGAAGGCAACCAAAAGAATATTGAGGTACTTAAAACATACATAAAATATTGGATTGTGGTATGTCAAAGGAGCAAGATTCGAGTTGATTAAATATTCGAACTCCGATTATGCGGGATGCAAAGTTGAGAGAAAAAGCACATCGGGCATATGTCAACTATTGAGAAGATCACTTGTATCTTGGTCATCAAAGAAGCAAAATAGTGTAGCACTTTCAACCACCAAAGCGGAGTACATTTCGACCGGTAGTTGTTGTGCTCAATTACTTTGGATGAAGGCTGCATTGAATGATTTTGGAATCAAGTTCAAACAAGTGACATTGCTTTGTGACAATGAAAGTGCCATGAAGCTCACCAATAACCCGGTTCAACATTCAAGAACAAAGCACATAAATGTTCGTCATCACTTCATAAGAGATCACCAACAAAAAGAGGACATGCATTGAGAGTGTAGGCACCGATGATCAACTTGCCGATATATTCACCAAGCCACTTGATGATAAGAGGTTTTGCAAGCAAATGAATGAATTGAACATACTTAACTTCTCCAATATGTGTTGATGCACCCCTATATATGACATGCCTCTCCTTCGAGCAAAGCAAGATAAAGTTGATTGACATGTCATTCATCCATTGATAAGGACTTGTTTAGTGCATCTAGCCATTCCTCACATGTCTTAGGCTCATTCATAAAAATCAAATGAATTTGATACTTGTATGGTACCACTATTGCTTGTATGCTTGAAATGATCTAGTGGTAGCATATGACATGTTTGTGGGCTTGTGAACCTAGTGTTTAATCTAGAAAATTAGCTATAAGTGTTTAACTCAACATGGTGCATGATAATCCCTATTTGGAGGTGTGAAGAAGTTTGCCCTTGGATCAAACCGAGTTAAATATCTTTTGCAAGTGATCTAGATTGAACCAAATTAGGAAAATAATCCTTACTTTATATGGTTTCACCCCAACCTATCTAAAATTTGAGCTCACATTTTCTGCTAATTGTTGACAAAGGGGAAGAGAAATTCACAAAGATAGTAAGATAAGCGGAGCAAACAAACAAATGAAATGTAAGGAGATCAATTATAAAATTTGAAGCACACAAGTAGGGGGAGCAAGCTCATAATCTTGTATGTTGTATTTGAATGTGAATTACATATGGTTGCTTGCATGGCACAAGTTCTTAAATTCCCTATCCATGCTTGTGTGGTGTATGCTAGATCATAGAAAATGATTAATGAAATGAAAAACTAGCATGCATAGGATAGCTAGATATTCCTTGAACTTTTACAAGCGGTACTAGAACCTTACTTCTAATGTTGATCTCACGAGGTATCTAGTTTGTCTTTGTTTTTCAAGTGATATCTAGCAAATCATGGTGCTAAGGATGGTGTTCAAATAGTAACTCCGACTGGTATCACACTTCAAAGGTCCATTCTTTACACCTTAGCATCATTTGGTAGACATTACTTCCCCACACTTCCTAATCTATGCATATGTGCAAGCTTTCAAATCCAAACTCTTAGCACATATGTAGGGGGAGCCAATACTACCAATTTGGGTTGATGAAACTTGTCCATAACCTTTACACATGGTAATATGCTTGGGCAAGTAACATGAATCCAAAAAGATTTCATTAAATATCTTTGTAAATAGGTCGTCATCAATTACAAAAAGGGGGAGATTGAAAGCCCTAGTTTGGTTTTGGATAATTGATGAAACCTAAGCACTAACCTTTGTCATGAGTGATGATATGAGTTAGGTTGATGCATTCCAAGTGAGGAGCATGGTGGCACTCAAATGGTGATGTTGATCACAGAAATGATGAGATGGCCACATGTGATGATGATCAAGTGCTTAACTTGGAAAAGAAGAAAGAGAAAAATAAAACCCTATGGAGATCAAGGCAAACGTATAATTAGGGACTTTGTTTTAGTGATCAAGACACTATAGAGAGTGTGATCATATTTAGGATAGATGGTCGTACTATTAAGAGGGGTTCTTAAGTAGACAATTTGATCATCTAGTGCCACTAGGTGTTGGACTTCATGCATTGCATTTAGGCCTAGTGCACTTCGGAGAGCAAGCAAAAATATTTATTGAAAATATTTTGAGAAATGCTAACATGGCTCTAATATGTTTTTGGGAAACATTTTGAGGGTTAGCAACGCTTGCAAAGGAGTGTTAGACTATTTGTGGATCGAATCGAGAAACAAAATCGTAGCTAATGGAGGAGTTTGCCTCGGGGTGGTCATTGCCATGTGTGTGGCAGTGCACCACCCTGGCCTGTCTGATGACCGGCTGCCTAAGGCAGAGAAGCACTGATGTTAGGGTTGGCACCACCACTGTTCCGATGGCACCGCCACCCCTAGGGCGGTGCCCATCTAGAGGTGGCTGAGAGCAGCGTGTTGGAGGGCGGTCTCCAGTGTGTCCGGTGTACACCACTTGGTGCACAGTGGTGCACCGCCTGGTCACCGCCATAGGCAGGGCGGTGCCACCATCCCTCTTTACCCAAGAGCACCAAAAGCAAAAGGGGCCACCACCCCTTTTATCTAGAGAGTAGGGAAATCAAGGGGCTCGGCTGGGTGGTCACCGCCACCCCCATGGTGGTGCCACCACCACCCTGTCTGGTGCCCCAACGACTAGTTTTTAGCTGCTGGAATTTGACTATTTGGCAGGTCACCGCCTGATGCCAGGCACTACCCTGTCCGGTGACCTCACAGAAACAACTCCAAGGGGTATAACGGCTCTATTTGCTTGTGTGGCTATAAATAGATGATGTGGCTGGCCTTGGCCACTCTCTTGGCACCTCATACACTTGTGCACACACTTTGAAAGCTGAGCAACACACTCCACTCACTTGTTCACTTGATTTTATTATCTTCAGTGAGATTGGAGAGCCTCTAGTTCATTGCATTGAGTTGCATCATCTTGTGGCACTAGTTGGGTGATTTGGGCTAGTTGTGAGCTTGTTACTCTTGGTGTTTGCCGACACCTAGATGGCCCGGTGATTAGAGGATCATTGAGCAGAGTTGGTGATTGTCTCTGGCCTCGATTAGTTGCTTGTGAGGGGTTTTGTGCCTTCCCTGGCGGAGCGCCAAAGGCAACTCTAGTAAATTGCTCATGTCATTGAGCTACCTCACTTGTGGGTAGGTTCTTGCGGTGTCCAATTGTGTGGACGAGGTTTGTGCAACACTTCTTAGCCACCGAACCACCAAGTGTTGATCGACACAACGGGGACTAGCGTGCCGGCAAGTGCGTGAACCTCGAGAGAAAAATCTTGTCTCTTGTGTGATTGGATTTCTCTCGGTGATTGGATTGTCTTCATCTTGTGATTGGTTTATTTCTCGATGTGGCGGTATAATCACCATACTCACTCTTTTATATTTTTTGCAAACTAGTTATCAAGCTCTTTAGTATAATTAGTTTTGAGAGCTTTTCTTGCTTGCTAGTTTAGTATCACCTAGTGGAGCTTTTTAGTGTAGACTTGTTGAGAGCTCTTAGTGAGTAGTGACATAGCCATTGTTTGTGCCTAGTGATCATAGTAACTAGATTTGTTGGATAGGTGGCTTGCAATCCTTGTAGAGCTAGAGCAAAATTGCATTTCGCCATTTAGTATACTAACCTCTTACTCTAGTGTATTTGTAGAAATTTTTATAGGCTATTCACCCCCCCTCTAGCCATTTAGGACCTTTCATCGCTCCTGCTGATGAGACACCGCGACTGGTAGATGCAATCCGCCTTGACATGGTCTTCACCCATGTAGTTGAAACACTTGCCGACTAGATTGGTCGGAAGAGGCTTCGATTGCTTCAGTGGCGTACGCCTACACCAATGACGATGGCTCTGGACCTGGTGGAAACCCTAAGCATCCGACATGCCTGAGGCATGCGCCGGGTGGGCCATCGGTGATGGCGAGCGACGTTCAACCACCACAGGTTGTTGAGGGTAAGATGCTTGTGTGTGGGCATCTAGCCGGGGGTGGCTACGACGGGCCACGGCCATGAAGCCATCCAGATTCCTTGCGCGATGATGACGACGCGGGCGCCGGCGATGACCAGCGTCCACCGCGACAGCCTTTCCCTTTCCCTCCGGTGGTGGGGAGCAAGGCTCAGAGCCATAGGAGGCCTTCGAGTCAGAGGAGAGCTTCCCACCGCAGTCAAACCCAGAACCCACCGACGAGGAGCCGCCGTGGAAGAGGGGGTGTCGGGGTTGAGGCCTGGCATCTGCGACGACCCACCATAGAACGGGGCGCGTTGGGGTTGAGGCCAGGCGACATGGCGGCGAACGGCTGAGATCCTGCCACAAGCTCCTCTTCCTCGACCTCATCCACTCATGAACGTTGGGAGGAAGAATTGTGCTCCATGACCTACAATGAGGCGGGAAGAGCAGGAGGGAGGGACAAGGGAGGACACCGAGGCCCTAGGGTCTGACGGAGATGGGCCGTGGACGGCGGGGCTGGAGTGACCGACGGTGGTGGGGGCTATGGACGCCGGGGCCGGAGTGGCCAATGGCGGTGGGTGGAGCGGAGCTCAGTGGGAGCTCAGCTCAGTCCTCCATTCGACGATCACTCCCTGTGTGTGCAGCTGTACCCATATATACATGATCAACTGACAAGATCTTTAACTTATTAGAATCTGGCGGCAGAGGCCACGAAGCTGCCAAAGTGCTAACCATGCATATCATAAGTTTATAATAAGATTTTTAACTTGATATATTATGATAGTTAAAATTGTTAGACAAATTATTGGTTAAAGATTTTGTAGTATAAATCTTGATTGTGCGTGCACCTTATAAAAGAGAATGAAGGGAATAATATGATTTTTAATAAAATATAATTGTAACATTTGATAGATATATGAGATTATAAAATAAGTTGCAACACGACTCCTATTATGTTCATAGATTAAATTGCTGAAATTCCTCGATGGCCAAAGTTTTGAAAGTTTGACTAAATTTTGGTCAAAGCGTTAAATATCCATGACTACAGTCCACAAGGAGTTTCGTGTCCCGAGGTCACTAGGACAAAGTGCAATCATTTGGAAAGGTCCATTTTACCCTCTGAATTGTTTTCGTGGTATATTTTTATTTTCTTACACTTTAAAATTAAATATTTTAACCTCTCAGCTCTCAAAACCGTTTAAATTAACCCCTTCCACGTTAGAAGTTGTTTTCAAGACTGTTTCATCATTCTTACAGTTAAATAATCAAGTAAGTATTTGATAAGATTTTTAAACCATAAAAATGTCTAGGATTCTAAAAATACCGAGAAAAATCCTAGAGATATATTGAGACACAAAAAAGCCAAATAAAATATTTAAAGCTCGTAAAAATGTCAATAGAGGCTTAGTTCTAGTAAAATTGGAAAATATCCATGAAAATGTGGAAATTTTCCAAAACATTTTAATTGATGTGTAAATGTGTTCTAAAAACTTTAATATGAGATGCAACCAACAAGAATAAAACCACTTCTAACCCAGCTAGAAGGTAATTTAAACAATTTTGAGAGTTGAGGGAGTAGATCAGTAGAATGTCTGGTTTTGAAGTTTGAAGAGAAAAATCAGACTTCTAGCATGCAGTTGGGCTGCGCTGGGCTGGCCTGCCGTGTGAGGCCCAGAATCCTGCCGGCCTGCTGCGGGGTGCTCTTTCGTCACGTGCACCACCAGGCCGCCGCCGAACGTCGATTCAATTGTCATCCACCTAGCGACCTCAGCTCGCTGACCTCATCTTCTTCCTCATCTTCCTCGTCCAAATGTCCACGCAGCTCGCCGGGCGCTTCGAAATGTCCGTCCTCCGTCGCCGTCAGCGTCGGCTCTGCCGCTCTGCCTCGTCCTGGAGCGGAACTGCGGAAGCATCGTTAAGTAGTCATAAGTCATAACACACGAGCTGAGTTGAGCATCCGATCCTGCGCCAGTCACCACGCAGCAGCACTGCAGCAGTGATATGGCGATGCAGGTGCTGGCCATCGCTTCCCTGCTACTGCTTCTGTGGCCGGCGCGCCGCGCCGGCGCCGCCGAGTACGTGGTCGGCGACGTCAGCTACGGCTGGGAATCCGGGTCCGGCATCAACTACGCTGCCTGGGCAAGGGAGTACGCCTTCGCCGTCGGGGATGTCCTAGGTCAGCTCGATCACCGCCTGCCGCCTGCTCTGCTCATCATATCAAAATGCATCCCTGCATGATATATACACATGCATATGAACACTACTTGTTTCGTGTGCGTGTTTAATTTGCGCATGAGATTCATATATACTGATGATCCATGTACGTACTTTGATGTTTGATCTGCTGCGTGCAGTTTTCCAGTACGTGAGCTCCCAGCACGACGTGTACGAGGTGACCGAGGAGGTCTACCGGTCCTGCGACACCGCCGCCGGCGGCGGCAACGGCGTGCGCGTCAAGTACACCAGCGGATACGACCGGGTGGTGCTCGCCGAGGCGAGGGGATACTGGTTCATCTGCGATTTCCCGGGCCACTGCCTAGGAGGCATGAGGGTCGCTGTCAACGTCTCCGCCGGCGCAGCAGCAGGAGGAGGGTCGCCGACTGTGAACCCCCCGCCTGACGGCAGTGCGGCGTCGACGACGACCGGAGGTCGCCCGGGGTTGGGCGGCGGCGGGGTGTCTGGCTCTCGGTGTCCTGGCGTTGATGAACACTAGGCCGTTTTGCTACTATAGGCAGTATGGTCACTGACAGAGACATAGCAATAGTCGCAGTGTTTGCTGAGAAAATTTACCAAAAAAGCATTTTGTGCATTTTTCAACTTTGTGCGATTTAGATTATATATAAATATATATGATAGTGCTATATTTCAAGCGCCTGAATTTTCGGGCAACCAACTTGTATGGTTAAAATGACAAAGAACAAAACATATATTATCTCTTTACTCGAACAATGATAAAGTTATATGTTGTCTGGATACCCAACAAAAAGATAAGCACCTGAGAGATAAAAGAAGTGTAGATATATTGGCACACAAATTTAATGGGAAAAATCGACCATATGCCAAAACGACAAAGTCCTGATCCTGGTTAGACACAGTTTAGCCCCAAAGCAATTAGTTAAGTTCTGTTCTTTCAGCCATCAGACATGATTAACCTAAAGTTTATTTTCTTTTTTCCATTGGTGTGGTTATACAAGAACCGTAGTCTTCGATGAGCCAGCCTCCTTAACTTGCCTACTCGATGAATGTCGTGGATCGTGCACTGAAATAGTACCATTCTTGTTTCGGAACGACTAGCGCCAGCGTCCGGAGTCCGGACGCCCTGCAGCTGCTCTGTTTCACCATGGGGCCAGCGACGACGCAGAGGGGTGGGGCGCGGCAGTGCGCAGAGGACAGAAGAGCATGCGCGTTTCGGGACGGAGCGTCCGAGCACGGATCTCAGCGGCAAAGTGGAGCTCACCGACGATGCTTAGCTCTGCAGCGCGCAGGAGGCAGCGTTACATGGAGCTAGGCGACGATGCACAGAGGGCGGGATGCGACGCGGCCACGGTGCAGAGAACGGGAGGGGGAGGGCAGCTGCGGCACACAGAGGACGGGGTTGGCGCGCGGCGACGACGCAGAGGACGGGTGGGGGCGGCGGCGTCTAGAGGAGGTTGGCTTCCGCACGGATGCCCTTGGGGCCCACCGCTACAACATCGGTGATGTACTAACGACACATGCTCGGATTATTATTGAAATATGTACAATATCGTTGTTACAACATCGGCGATGTACTACTAAAACATGCCCAGATTGCTATTGAAACATGTATAATATTATTGTTGCAACATCCGTAAACACAACACTTGCAACATGCGCCTGAAGCACTTGCAACAACAAGTTCTTGAAACACTATAAACAATTGAAACATAGTCTTTCAGAGCAACATCTCCTTGCAACACAACACCTGCAACATGCGCCTGAAGCACCTGCAACATGCGCTCAAAACACCTGAAACATTCGAAACATAGGCTGGAAACATAAGTTTTTCATAGCAACATCTCCTTCTGCTTGGGCGAATAGAGGCTCATCGACACGCAGAGCTATACAGCGGCCTGTAGAGTTCACCGGTGGCGCGGATCTCGATGGCATGGAGCTCACCGGCAACGCGGATCTCGGTGGCGTGGAGCTCGCCGACAACGTGGAGCTCAGCGGCGTGTAGAAGGCGACGCCGCACACGAGCCGAACGAAGCTGGGAGGGTGGGGTGGGGTGGGCGTGATGACACAGAGGACGGGTGGGGGGCGGAGGCGGCGGCACGCAGAGAGCGGAGTGGGACACGGCGATGACACAGAGTTTAGGTGGGGGCAGTGTTAGCGGCGCTCAGACGGCACGCGCATTTTGGAATGGAGCGTCCATCCGTTCGGACACTCTGCTCGTGTGCATTTTTCTATCGGATCATACCATGATTATGCTGATTTTGATGTCGTGCCTATGCAAGCTTGTTCACTTTTGTTAGGCCGCCCTTGGCAATATGATAATAATGTTCTACATCATGGTAGGCAAAATAGATATACTTTTATATTTAAGGAAAAGATCATTGCTTTACTTCCTTTAACTCCTGCTGAAATTGTGCAATATGAAAAGGAACTTGCTGAAAAGAAAAAGAAAAACCATGATAAAGACTTTAGCAAACCAATAAATGAACCATCAAGTAACATGAAAGATGTTTTATTTGCTCTTAAATCTGTTCTTGCTGATCATGATGAACCTTGTTATGTTTTAACTTGTACATCGCCTATATGTCCACTTGGTCCTGCTTCTAGTGATATGCCTCTTGTTGGTACTAATCTTTTTGTAGGAGGAGGATGAATTCCCAGCAGGGAAGCCACCATGGCAGCCACCTTTGCGAAGGATTGGGGGCCAAGATGAACGTCTTCTTCCAGAGCCATCGTTGCTGTCATCCAATGGAGGAGACGATCTACTTCAGTCGAGGACGACTTCAATTCAAGAAAGGGAGGATGATGAGGACATCACTTCTTCATCACATACAAGCCAAGGAGAGGAGGAGGGCCAGCATGGGCGTCCAGTTCATCTTTCTCATGGTGGAGGCCCAGTCCAACTGAAGTTGGAGCCTATCTCGGGTTCCAGAACCAGTCTGCCTTAAACTAGTCACCCAGGACGTATCCGGACTCCGTTTTCGATGATCCACATATGGTTGGAAAGCTAATTTGATAAGGAAGCCAATCCAAGTGGTCTCACATCAAAATACCTTCGGAATCAATAGAAATCGTCGAAACAAGTCAGCATCCAGAATCTGCCAGGGTGCTACGACACCGTCTTTTGGTCCGTTGGACCGTGTATCGTGTTTGGGCCCATTAGGGGGCGCGTCCAGGGGGTGATGCCCAAGACTCTATAAATAGTAGTCGTCGCTCTCTTTAGGGTTTGGGTTTTGTTTAGTTCTTGATTTCCTCGTGAAACAGACATCGTTTTGCTGCAGCTATTCCGCCAAGGCTGCTTGCTGTGAACCAGGGCCCCAGTTCTTGATCTTGTTTGCGTGTGGCGATTAGTTCTTTCGAATAAAGACTTGAACTCCTTCTTGTTATCATAAGCCTCATATTTATTTGCAATTTCAGATTGCGTTCATCCTGTTCTTGCTTGTGTTCTCAATTCGCTTGCAGGAAAGCCTTCTTGGCGAGGCCAATCGCGTTCACGTGGTTGATAACCAACGGAGCAGTGGTGTAACGGTTGCGGGGTCCGAATCAGTCTTGGTTCAAAGCCTAAATCGTGAACATCGAGTCTCCACCAATCGACGCTATCATACCTTTCGGAAGATCGGGCCTAGTCTATATCTTTTTTTGGCTTTTTGTGGACTATAGGTAATGCAAAAACAATAACAATCTAAAGAAAAAAACAAAGTTATACCTAACGGACAATAAGGGCTCTGATACCACTTGATGTAGACTAGGCCCGATCTTCCGAAATATATGATAGCGTCGATTGGTGGAGACTCGACGTTCACGATCTAGGCTTCGAACCAAGACTGATTCGGACCCCACAACCGTTACACCACTGCTTCGTTGGTTATCAACCACGCGAACGCGATTGACCTCGCCAAGAAGGCTTTCCTGTAAGCGAATCGAGAACACAAGCAAGAACGGGATGAACGCAATCTAAAACTGCAAATAAATATGAGGCTTATGATAACAAGGAGTTCAAGTCTTTATTCGAAAGGACTAATCGCCACAGGGGAACAAGATCAAGAACTGAGGCCCTGGTTCATAGCAAGCAGCCTTGGCAGCACAGTTGCAGCAAAACGATGTCTGTTTCACGAGAAAATCAAGAACTAAACAAAACCCAAACCCTAAGGAAAGCGATGGCTGCTATTTATAGAGTCTTGGTGAAAGGTTCTAATATGGCTAGAGGGGGGTGAATAGCCTATTTAAAAATCTACAAATCAACTAGAGCAATTTGATTAGTATGACAAATAGCAAAATACAAACTTCTAGCTCTACAAGGGTTGCAAGCCACCTATCCAACAATTCTAGTTGCAATGATTACTAGGCACACAACTTGCAATGTTATTACTCACTAAGAGCTCTCAATCTTTCTACTCTAAAGAGCACCACTAGATGAACTTAAAATAACAAAACAAGCTCTCAATTCTAATTACACTAAAGAGCTTGACACAACTAGTTTGCAAGAATATAAAAGAGTGAGTAGGGTGATTATACCACCGTGTAGAGGGATGAACCAATCACAAGATGAAGATGAAATCAATCACTGAGAGAATGCTAAATAGCAAGAGACAACCGATTTTCTCCCGAGGTTCATGTGCTTGCCAACATGCTATGTCCCTATTGTGTTGACCAACACTTGGTGGTTCGGCGGCTAAGAGGTGTTGCACAAACCTCGTCCACATGATTGGACACCGCAAGAATCTACCCACAAGTGAGGTAACTCAATGACACAAGCAATCCACTAGAGTTACATTTCGGCGCTCCGCCGGGGAAGGTACAAATCCCCTCACAATCACCGAAGATGGCCACGAACAGTTACCAACTCATGCCAATCCTCCACAGCTGCACCAAGCCGTCTAGGTGGTGGCAACTACCAAGAGCAACAAGCGAAATACATAGCAAAACACGAATACCTAGTGCCTCTGGATGCAATCACTCAAGCAATGCACTTGGATTCTCTCCCAATCTCACAAAGATGATGAATCAATGATGGAGATGAGTGGGAGAACTTTGGCTAAGCTCACAAGGTTGCTATGTCAATGCAAATGGCCAAGAGAGTGAGCTTGAGCCGGCCATGGGGCTTAAATAGAAGCCCCCATAAAATAGAGTCGTTGGGCTACTCACTGCACTGAACACGGGCCGACCGAACGCTTCGGTCAGATTGACCCGACACTGGACCCTAGCGTCCGGTCGCGTGATACACGCCACGTGTCCCCTCTCTTCAAATACTGAGCGCCTGATCCCAACGGTTAAGTGATGACTGGACGCGCTGCTGTGAGGTGACAAGACAATGGACCTCAGTGTCCGGTCATTTCCAGTAAGGTTCCATTCGCGCAAAATCACGACCGGACGCGTCCGGTCATGCTCGACCGGACTCACCCAGCGTCCGGTCACTCAATGTCTCCACTGTGCACCACACGTCAGCGTACGTCAGCATTGACCGGACGCACCCTGCTAGCGTCCGGTCACTCTTCGCACCAGCATACAGTCACAAGACCAAGACACGTGCTCACTGCTGCTACTGATCGGACTCTAAACCCAGCGTCCGGTCACTACACCACCAGCGTCCGGTCACTCTGTGAACCCCTGTCACTCCACCGGTGAGGTTTCTAACCCTTGCTCAAATGTGCCAACCACCAAGTGTATCACCTTGTGCACATGTGTTAGCATATTTTTCACAAAGCATTTTCAAGGGTGTTAGCACTCCACTAGATCCTAAATGCATATGCAATGAGTTAGAGCATCTAGTGGCACTTTGATAACCGCATTTCAATACGAGTTTCACCTCTCTTAATAGTACGGCTATCTAACCTAAATGTGATCATACTTGCTAAGTGTCTTGATCACCGAAACAAAATGGCTCCTACTATTTATACCTTTGCCTTGAGTCTTTTGCTTTTCTCTTTCTTCTTTTCCAAGTTCAAGCATTTGATCATCACCATGCCATCACCATCGCCATGATCTTCGCCATTGATTCATCATTTGGAGTAGTGCAACCTATCTCATAATCACTTTGATAAACTAGATTAGCACTTAGGGTTTCATCAATTAACCAAAACCAAACTAGAGCTTTCACTTGGGCGTCACCCCCCTGGACGCACCCCCTAATGGGCTCAAACACGATACACGGTCCAAAGGACCAAAAGACGATGTCGTAGCACCCTGTCAGATTCTGGATGCTGACTTGTTTCGACGATTCCCATTGATTCCGAAGGTATTTTGGTGTGAGATCACTTGGATTGGCTTCCTTATCAAATTAGCTTTCCAACCATATGTGGAGCATTGAAAACAGAGTCCGGATACATCCTGGGTGACCAGTTTAAGGCAGACTGGTCCTGGAACCCGAGATAGGCTCCAATTTTAGTTGGACTGGGCCTCCACCATGAGAAAGATGAATTAGACGTCCATGCTAGTCCTCCTCCTCTCCTTGACTTGTATGTGATGAAGAAGTGATGTCATTCTTGTTTTATTTCCTACCAAAGTTGTGGCCCGAAGGACTTGGATCGCTTCATCATCCTACAAGACGATGTGAAGGCCCACCAAGAAGCACCGTGACGATATTAATATTTTAAGCTTATATACTTGTGTATGCATATTGGGCTTCATTTGGGGTCATTGTGCATAATGTATTTCCTACCTTTTTATTATATATTGTCATGCTTTATTGTATTGCCTTTGCTCTCACGAGATACTTATACATGGCTTCAGAGCTTTTATATTGTTTTGACTTTTCCATAAACGATAAACCTTACCAAATGGTCACTCCAAAAACGGCTTCACACCTATAAAGGCTAAAGCACCCATGGAGCAAGAGTTGTTTGCACTAGAAGCGAGAGAGAGAAAAAACTCCCAACACTCCTCCTCTAGCCTCATCCCTACTTGTTAAAGTCATTCTGCCAAATGTTTTTTTCAAATGGCTTAGCTCCATCAGGGAAAACTTTTCAAATGGCTTAGCTCGACTAGGAAAACTCTAGTAGAGATGCCAGAGCCCTAGCCGTTTGTAAATGAAGCTCCATCTGGGAAACTCTATTAGAGCCAGAGCACTCTAGCCATTTGTAACTGATGCAGAGCCTTAGCAAATGGGCCCTTAGCCTCAATAGTTATGTTTTTGGTAGTATTTTTTCTCGGTCATGCAAAAGGTTTGCACGTTTTTATATTAAGGTAAAGAAAAAGTTTAATACAACACGCCTTAGTTGTGCCCTAGGGGGTCAAAAAAGTTGCACGTGAACTCTGAAATCTATGGTGTTACATTGGACACTAATCAACCCAAATTGTAGCACCGGCTAGGAGGCCTAATTTAAGCCGTGAACCCAACAAGTAAGACAAATACAAGGTAGACTTTGTTTGCCTAACCCTTTGTCCCCTCATAGAACTCAGCAAAACTATGCTAGCATGAGTTCAGTGGGCTAAGCCTGGTCCACAGCTATTCTAGGGTTGGGCCTGGACTGGAGGAAACCAAGCCCAAAATAGTTTTCGTAGTCACCTTTTAACTTAAAATTAGCAGGTGGAGTCCAGCCCAAGAGCACTAGGCCGTAGGCACGGATTTCAGGCCTAAAACGTTCTCAGTTTTTCCGTTGGTTTGATATGCAAAATGCTAAGTCTAGTTCCCTCTTTTGGCCCAAGTCTCTTTCCTTGGCTTTGATGGTGAACGCAGAAGCCTGCAGGGATTATCATAGGCATCTAATTGAACTCATGTCGCCACGGAGTCTAAAGCATGTTAGACTTGTGGGATGGTAGATTGGCAAGCTTGAGACTGCTCTGGGTGTTAAAAAAAAAAGATACATATCACAGCATAATGCCCAATCTATCTCCCCTTGCCCTATTTCACACAAACACGCACTGACACTGAAAATGTACACACGAGTCCAACCATTGCTTCTCTTAACTTTGTACTACTATCAAATATATATGTTCATGTTTCTTTGTCCCTTCAGAATTGGGTGGATGAGGTTCTTCGAAGTGAGCTCTTGGTTGGGAGGACGAGTGCCGCTACTTCCAGTTTCAGCTGTGAAGCAAAAAAGAAGTGTTCATCACATTGACCACCAAAAGAAAACAAGGCATGCTTTTGACATGCATGATTTTGAGTATATGTTTTAGCATGCACCTCTTTGCACTGCTTCTTGAGCTTCAAGTTCTCATCCACCAGCCGGCGAACCTCTTTCTCTAGATTCTCCACATATGCCTGCACACAAACAAATCACTTGGTAAAAATAATCGAGCTACAATTAACACATAGACCTTTCATTTTCAGGTCAACGTACGACTGATTGTGCTGGTTGAGATGTTGGTTTTCATTGACTTAGTTTTGATCAAATTATATTGTTACACATGTACTTTTAATAATTATTTATGTTTAGAGACAGCACAAACTACATAAGCATTACCATGAGACTGTATTAGTCTGTACTTCTATGTAGTCTTATAGATATCGTAAGCCGCCTACGAGGAAGAAGACGTAACCAATTGTAGTGGTTAATTTGACGCAATCCTGAAGTTATAACTACCTATTTTCATATGGCAACTTGCAATTTTTTTGGTATTTGGATCTGTAATCCAACCAATAATAATCACACACTTCTGCATATATATACCATCCAAAAACTGGAACAAAAAAACAATCACAAACTACCAATATGAATGGAGATGCAGATGCCATGATCACCAGGAATATTCTAACGAAGTTTGCACAAGCGTACTCGTGTCGCTGTGTGAGCCCTTGGTGCTTGAAATTTCTTTGTTTTCTTTTGATTGAGGATTTTGTGCTTAGGCTTGGAGAGCAGGTACAACTGAACTCATCATGATCAGTGTTGACCTTTTTTTTGGGGGTGGGGGAGGGGGCGATTTTTCTACTGGGATGATAGAGTGGTAACCATCCAACTTGTTATTAAAACAATAGATGATATATATGTGTGTCGTTCAACTATGTACTCCCTCTGTCCTTAAATATATGTCGTTTTCACTTTCTGAGAAACAACTTTGACTAAATATGTATTAAAAACATTAATATTTATGATACATATTAGTATCTTTGGAAAGATATTTGAATCTAGTTTTTTAATAAATTTATTTAAAGATATAAATGTTGCACATATTTAAGATGGATTTGGTGGCATATACAACAACGACAACAGTTATTTAGGGACTGAGGAAGGAATTTAGATGGATTTGGTGGCACTCGGAGAAGAGATATACATGTTTATTCCATGTTGACTAAGAAATTATTGGCAGGAACTCAATTATATATGCATGATGGAAAGGGCCACCACGCGTTCCATTTATTTAAACTTTTATAAACTCACACTTTTTTTTAACTCAGAGACCAAATTAGCTCACTAGTCATCAGTCACCACCTCTCCAAAGGTTCTCTGTCACATACCGGTATATATAGTATACGCATATATTGGGAATTGGGATGTACTATCTTATGGGGAGCAAAGCTGTAATGCTGTACCATACTCGTTAGTACTTTATTATTTTGTGATAGGTACCAGCGTGATCGGCTGAGGCTGGCTGGGTGGGTTGGTTGACCAGCCCTTCACATGGACACTATTCATATAAATTCACCAGCAGTATTTCTCTCTCACATAAACGAACCAGCAACGATACGAACCAGCCAACCGAACAGGTTGTTTATAAGCTTGAAAAGGTGTTCTCCAAAACAGTGAGGGTTGCAATAGTGACAGAAATATTTTGAAGCATGCATGGCTTTATATGCTTTCATACACGGGCGGATCCAGGATAAGCTTCTCGGGAGGGCTAAATAATGAAGATTAGGACTAGAGTTAAGAAAATAATAATGATTTAGAGGCTAATAAATAGTACTTTATATGTAATTTAAGGCTCCCAAGGGGGGCTGCCTGCTTTCATAGGTATATGGTAGTTACATGCAATGTTTTCAGGAAACTTCATGGATTTAGAAGTTTTAGACTTTCAGTTAGTTGTAGTCTACATGCAATGTTTTCAGGAAACTTCATAGATTTAGAAGTTTTAGACTTTCAGCTAGGCCTTGTTTAGATGCCAAAAAAAAATTGGCAAAATGCTACTGTAGCGATTTCCGTTGTTATTTGACAATTAGTGTTCAATCATAGTCTAATTAGGCTTAAAAGATTCGTCTCGTGGATTTCATCTAAACTGTGTAATTAGTTTTATTTTTTATTTATATTTAATGCTTCATGCATGCGTCCAAAGATTCGATGTGACGGGGAATCTTAAAAAATTTGGCAAAATTTTGGGGAACTAAACTGGCCCCTAGTTTTTGACGTTGCCATCATCATATTTATAATATAAGCACAGATAGCAGTGCATAATTGGCAATAAACTCACAAGTAGAAAAATCATATCTTTAATTAGAGAAAATGCAACTGTGCTAAAATACTTGGTGTACATATACGTACTGACCCTCTTCCTGGCCCTGGAGCGGAGCGCGGACTCGCGGTTCCTCATCATCCTGATGCTCCTCCGGTCGTCGCCGCTGGCCTGCTGCACCTCCATGTCGACGTCGTCGCCGGCAGCGAACCCAGCGAGCGAGACGGGCGTGGAGGGCAGCGCGTGGCCGGCGTAGACGACGGCGGCGGCGGCTCTGTCGTCGTCGTCGTCATGCAGCGTGGAGATGGAGAAGAGGGAGCTGCACCCGCTCACGAAGCTCAGCTGCGGGCTGTCCGGCTCCCTCCACGCCGCCGCCGCCGCAGCCGCGTGCACCGCCATCTGGTAGTGGTGGTAGTTGGCCGCCATGACGGATAGATAAGGAGACGAGGGAGAAAAAGAGAGAGCACCAACAAGCAACAACACTAGGGTGCTTGCTTGGATATGTGTAATCGCTAGTAGTGCTTCCTCTACTTTTGGCTCCTGCTATGCTGCTGCTTGGAAACTGGGGTGCAGCTCAGCTAGCTTTGGCAGCAGCACTGACCACTGAGCTGCTAATGGCTTTGCTTGCAGGCGCGCGGTGAGATAGTTCATGGACCTGTAGGAGTATTTATATGCTGATGCTGATGCAGCCTGTGTCGTATGCCTGCATGCTTGTTAATTACATATATACTCCTACCAGCTGCTGCGGCGGCGGCGGCTCCCGATAGGCTAATTAATTGTTATTTGGCATCTAATAATCATGTCTGGGACGGAGGCAGTTGGCTAAATCCACCACTTCGATTCGATCAGGAGATCGATATGATGCTAAGAATTTTCATCAGGCCATGAACTTATTAGAGATATAGTGCTGCGCATGCTTGCTAGCTCACCATGACATATTACACCATGTAAATACATGTCCACTCCTGTTGTTTAGCTCATAAATCTTTTATTTTCCTTTTAAGAATTTTGGTTCACATGCTTGCATATTGGAGTTGGAGAAAGCGATCCATCGAGCAAGCAGGATGGTCCCCGTACTAGTTGATCAACGTTACAAGTGAACTGTGTCATCTGGGACTCTGGGTAGGGCATCCCTTTCTAATAGCCTTATCTGGACCTCGCATTCCTTTCCATTTCTTTCCCAAGATCCATCGCTTTTGGCACTTTGTCTTATTACTTGTAGTTTAGCTGGCACTAAGGGACAGTACTTGCTGTACCACACTCATTCAGAGTTTAGTTTTACAACTCTATATATAATAACTCAACATTATATTGACTGAGATATCATGGATAGATGAGTTCATAGATATTTACTAGTGTGTAAGCATTAAAACTTTGAGGTCGAGTTGCTGTCTGATGACCCTCCAGATGCCGACTGTAATCAAAAGCATGCAAAGTTCTGAAACCACTTCACTCTGTCGACAGATCATTGCACCACGACAATTAATATGTATATAGATATCGCAGCATAAAATTGACTCGTAATCCCATCTCATCATCACCGAGACACCGACGCATTGACCCAACCAAACAGATCGCATTGGCCATCTTTATCTATCCAATCCATGTTCCAATGCAGAGATATTTCGCAGGAAGTAATCTTCTTTATCACACTCAGCGGCGCTTTTTCTGCAGTATTCAGATTTCAGAGCATGGCCTAGCTAGCTGCAGCTGCAGTGCAAATATATATAGGAGATGATGAGTCAACAGCGTGGCAAAGCACTTGGGGATTTCTGCAGGACCAGGTGTAGTGGTTGCCTTGATAAAAATGTGCATATTCTATCTCGTTTCTTTAGCTCTGTGTGATGTCTGAAACTTTGGCCTCATCTTTGTGCAAGATATTTCCACCTATCCAAGAACGACCTAATAAATTCACCTTTGTCCTGATCTTTGTTTTAAAATTCATCTATCTGTTTCCGAAACAAACACTAAGGCTTGTTCTGATCCCCCAATCATCTACCAAAATCCAAGCCAGGCCAAACCGAAGCGAGACTTCGAGATGTTTGCGAAAAAATATGTGAATTAATCAACATCGTTTTCAGGGACGTTAGCTGCAAATGTCGTCACCTGATCATTAAGAAACACCTTGAGGCTTTTGACCTTGCCGTGCATTTACTTTTATCAAGGCACAAAAGGGCTGCAAGCATTCTAGATTTGTTGTAATGAATAATGGGCAAGATATGTTTGTATTTGCCGACCATAGGATGTCTACTTGTAAAGAAGAAGCACCAGCCACATCACTACTCTCTCAGCCCCTATGGAAAGTGACAAACATGTACATCATCAGCTGCTGCACAGCTGCGAATAGAACACAGCAATGAGAAATAAAATATTAGCAACTAACTGTAGAGAGTGATCCAGCGCAGCATGTGTTATTTTTTTTCTGAAAACATTCAGATGGAGGAGGATCAAATGAAGTGAAGATGCAGGCTGCAGCCGGACAGACATGGCCTTTCAGCAAAGCTACTTAACAGTCTTCAGAGTTCTGACATCAACAAGGTACATACCAACATTTGTTTTTTCATTAAGGAAAGCAATTTGCTTAGATGAATCACCATGCCTACAATATAACTATGCATCGCCTAACTGATACACACACACCTACTAAAAATAAACTGAGCAGCTTGCTACAATCACATAATAATTGGTGTAAACAATATAAGCAGCTGTTGGTATCGTATTACTACCCGGTCCAGATGTATGTGTTTGATGCTCTGATTGGTGATTTCTTTCTCCTTTTCATTGGACAGTGCAGTGTTCATCTTGTCATGTGCTGACATATATAGGATTAAGTCGATTACCAGCTTTTGTCTAACCATGATGGTTACCGACTAGTTTAATATCTTATCGCCTGCCGAATGAAGAAAGCAACTCCCTCAACAATAGTGCAAGTTGCCTCTTTCGGCAATCACATCGTGTTGAAAGTTAGGGTGTATGCATTTGGACAGGGTTTGGTTGCGCTTTCCTCATCAGCCTTGCATCAAGTTTGTTTTTGCTTGCATTTGCCTAGAAATTTCCAGCGAAGTTTGTGTTGCCTTCACTGTCTGTTATTTGAATATGCTTGTGTTCAGAGCCGATCGACATGCATGGAACTAATAATCCCGATGCAATGCATGAATGACCTCTCTTACCTAGACCAATGGTTTCATTTCTTGGTTATGTTGCTGAATCTGACATAGCTGCATATGTAATGTAAGCCCCTCATGCCAGCCAGCCAGTTGCAGATTGTATTTGAGCCCTGTGTAACTGTGCAGCAAAGGAGAGCACTTGCACTTGCAGAGCAGGTGGCAGAGATAGAAAACATGCGTGGGTGTGGCAATGCGTTGTGGTTGCAGTTTGTGTGTTTGGTGAGCAAATGGAAGCTGCAGCTTGTGTGTTTGTTGAGGGAAAGAGAGCATTGCATTTTCAGGCCCCTTTAGAATGCCGGAAAAAATTCTTGAATCCTGCATTTTCCCATGAAATTGAATTGATTCATGTAAAATTTCTATAAAAATCATGTAAAAACTTCACAGGGAAAATGTAGGATTCAGGAAATTTTCCAGCATTCCAAATGCCTATTTCAGTGGTAATTTCAGTCTATCTTCGGTATCTAAAACAAGTATTAAATTAAATAATACAACCAACCAGTCAACCAGAGCAACATTTTTCACCAGATTACTTCAAGCCTGAAACTGTCATTAGCATCAGTTTGCTGAACACTGTCATGCTAATCAGAGGCAACCGATCCCTGATCCAAATAATTCATTCCAGTCCCAGCCACATGAACACAATTTATTCTCACATGCACACTGGCTGATCACTGAGGGGCTCAATCTTTCAATCCACACCCTCCAGACCATTTCTCTCACACAGGAAAGGCCCGTATCCGCAAGTACTTCAGCTGTGGAGGTCCATTTCGCAAAATCGCGCCACCAACAACCACCGGTCGTCTCGTCTCCTTCCTCCTCCTGTCTCGTCTCCGACGACCTCGTCGCCTCCGCCCTCGGCCAGCCCCGCCTCGCCTCGCCTCACCCACTCCCCGATCCGAGCCCTCCCTTCGACGGCGATGCATCCCTCCGGCACGGGGGACTACGCCCCCTGCTACCCTCCTTACCCCTCCCCGGCCGCGCCGCCTCCCGCCGCCTACCCGCCGGTGTCCACCCCGGCTTCTGCGCCTCCTCCCGCCGCCTACCCGTCGGTGTCCGCCCCGGCTTCCGCGCCCCCGTACTCGTCTTACCCCGCGGACTTCGCCCCCGCGCCGTCGTACCCCGCGTACCCGCCCGCCGACCTCTCCCACTACGCGCCGCCGGCCACCGCGCCCGCACCGGCGCCGCCGCAGCCGTACTACCCCTACGAGCCGGCGCCGCCGCTCCCGCACAACCCAGTGCCCTCGCCGTACCCGTCGCTGGATCGGGCGGGGAGCTACGGCTACGGATCCGGCCCTGGCTCCGGGTACGGCCAGGAGCTGTACCCGCCCAAGCCGGCGGGCGCGGGCGTGGGCGGGGGCGGGGGCGGTTGGTCCGACGACGGGGCGTACGCGTACGACGGCGGCGACGCGCCGGAGCCGTACGGGGCCAGGGGCACCGCACCGAGGTCGGGCTCGGGATCCGCACTGTTTGATGACTACGGGAGGTCCATTGGCTCAGCTGCTGATAGAGGTGGCCGCGGGGGTAGTGCGGCCAGCCCCAAACTGGTGAGGGCTGTGCCCAAGGCAGAGACGTCAGAGGACGTCAGGGGTGGGGTGCAGAAGTTCAGGGTCAAGCTGCTGCCGGAGGGGGCTGGGAGCCCCATGGATGTGCTCTGCCAGGTACTCTACTTGTTCTGAGGCTGTGGAACAAGATGAATTTAGTGAACATTGTGTCATAGATTTTGCTAACTATACAATTGATCCATTCAGTGTGCAAACTGATTGCATTTCATAGTAGTCCATTGCTTACTGGCTTAGCATCGGCTATTCAGAGCTGGCTTTGGTTGCATTGTCTGTTTTACAACGGATGAGGTGACCGTGAGCAGTAAATGAACTTGGTCAAGTAACCAGTAGCCAGTAGTGGGTGCTTGGTGAGAGCAAATGCCAAGTCAAGCTGTTCTGTTTACTGATAGTCAACTGAATGATATGCTGGAAAAGCTCCCCACATTGTCTTTTTTTGTCATGTTTGTATAACTAACACAGTGTAAAAAGTAGCGGCCATTTCTTTTTACAGAAGTTCAACAGCAAGAACCTTGTGCAAGGATACTAATGTTGGTGTTTAAAATATGTAGTATATGTTGTGGATGAAATGGTAGTTAAATCAATTGTTTTGTGAATGGAGTTGTAGTGTAGTTAGCATAGCAACAGTTGTTGAAATGTTTTGTTAGAGTGTTCAATAGTTCAAATGAAATCATTAAATTGGAAAGTATTTTTACCTAATTAACCGATGGTTGTGAATTCGCACCGAACTGAAAATGGACAGGCTGGGACAGGACTGTTGTTGCCAAAATGTTCACGTTTAAAATTACTAAATAATGGTTTCCAATACCTGTAAATGTTAGCATTGAACTCCTGTTTAAGAAAAGGGTGTTAATAATGTTATGTTGTTATACTTGGCATGTCATACTTGGTATGGTCCAGCAGTCATTAATCAATACTTTTCTGCTTGTGCCTTATGCAGGTTGGTTTGGATGGAATTCGGATGCTTGATCCCAACACTGGTAGGACACTAAGAATATATCCCCTTGAAACTGTAACTAGATGGGATGTAAGTAACTCGTCCTTATGGCGACTTTGTAACGTCAAAATTCTAGTATTTCTTTTGTTGATCTTATGGTCTCTTTATCAGGTATTAGATTCCTCTATCTTTGCCTTTTGGTCCAAGAGTTCAGTGGATGTTGAAGCAAAAAGAATAAGGCTGAAATCAAACAGCTATACATCCAACACCATTCTTGACACAGTCACAGCTGCGACTGTGCAGGTTTGGCATCTGTGTTATCAACGTATTTTAAATCGTCCAATAGTTTTTATACTTTGCATTGTTGCGCTATATGTGACTTGCCTGAAATGATTGATGTCTGTTAGTTTCTTTGGACTGCAGTTCAAGGAGATGGGTGGAAGCAGCATGTCAAGAAGTAGAGCAATTGCTGATGCAGCCAAGCCTGCTGAGCAGCAAAATGAGAGGAAGAAAAATTTCCTTGATTGGAGGAATTTAATGAAGCCTATGAATGAGGAAAAAGATCACTGGGTAATTAGTCTCTCTATTTGTTTCTTGCTATCATTTCAAACCTGTAATTTCTGCATAATTTGCAAAGCTAAGTTCAAATTGAGCTCAATGTTTGTTTGTCTCTGTTGCTAATTTGCTATTAGTTCGATTGCATTGTTGGTTTTGTGTTTTTTTTTCGATAGTATCATAGTGGAGCCTGCCTTGAATACTATTGTCTGCATTCTGCTTTTGATTTCATACTTATCATGTCACATGCAATATGTGTTTGCGCATTTCCTGATTCTTGATTTGTTCATTGACTCACTTTTTTCTAATCAGATACATGTTTTCTCCTTTCTTTCTTTCAGGTCCCAGATGAAGCTGTCAGCAAGTGCACAGCATGCGCAGCAGATTTCAGTGCTTTCAACCGCAGGGTAAGAACAGTTATATATTGATCTGTTCTGCTGATGATATCACCTTGGCATTTTTTTTTTTAATTTGGCAAACCTATTATATTTTCAGCATCACTGTCGAAACTGTGGTGATATTTTCTGCGATAAGTGCACCCAGGGAAGAACTCCTCTGAATGCAGATGCTGATGCTCAACCAGTTCGAGTTTGTGACAGATGCATGGTAATATTTTTCTTTTTCAATCCTTTGCCATTGCAGTATCTCTGCTCTTATTTAGTGCTTTGATTTATTTTTTCTTGAGCTTAGAGGGCTCAAGGCATAAACATTGAAAACCCAAACATGCCACTTGGATAATACAGCACATACCGTTAATTTATAAGTTGGGCCCAAGATATTTATATTTGAATAACCACTATATGTTGAGTTTGACATTTTATTGCTCCTTTGAGGCACTGAAGCTTTATTGTTCATTCATTTCTTTTCTCAACAAGGAGCTACTGGTTTCTTCGTACTGCACTGTTGGGAAATAAACGAGTTAGTTAGTTTACGCTGTTAATGCATTTTCTTGTAAAAAAAACTGAAGATTTGCACTGATTGGTGGGTTTCTTTTCATCCAATAAAACCCTGTTGTTTCGTCAAGTCTTTAATGCCCTGGTCTGTTTGGAGTGGTCTACGTGGACAACCTGAACATACAATTCCCTACGAGTTATACTAATTTTCGTATCACGCCTTCCTGTTTTCAAAGGCTGAAGTAACGCAAAGACTTAACAATGCAAGGGAAGTGCCGAATCCACCTATTGTTCACAGCCATGAGGATCTTGCCAAAAAGCTTCAGGTTTGTTAGCTCCTCCGATTCTTTTGAGCATTGTTGTCTTGTACAGTTCTATTGAACTGATAGAGCTTTCTAGTTCACTTTCAAGGGATAATACTTTGGTTACGACAGCTGCCCAGCTTTATTTTATTAAGCGCGTGAGACCAGATTATCCTGGGGTGCTAATGTATTGAAAAAAAAATGCTTGACACCACCTTTACTGAAATTTTTTAGGCTATTGCCATAGTAACTTAGTAAGTGACAAGTGGAGTAGACATCACCCACGGGTAGAGTTAATTCTATTTCACTTTCACTGTCCTTTTTATTGCATACAGTCTCCTTTAGTCCTGTATAGTGTAGTGTGTAGTTGTTTGTCAAATGTTGAACAGAACTTCTTAATACATACTCCATCATTTTTGAACTAATTACCTTGTCCTAAACATCATGTATTTAAAAATGAAGGGAGTAGCTAACTTTCAAAATTTGAATATACACTGACTGAGGATATTCTGTGGTTTTGAACAGGAAGCCATGGATATAAATAAAAGGTCATCTTCAGGTGAGTGGATTCGTCTCTGCAATCCATACCAGAGATGCTCTCCGTTGTGCTATTTAACAATATAAATGTGTTGTTTTATCCCTTGACAGGGACAAGGTCTTTGGATGTTTCTGGCAAGCGAATGCGGGAGGTCGCGTGCCCAATCTGCACGGTCCATCTTCAGGTCTGTTTTGCAACCATACACTTCTTCCAAATTCCGATGCCTAGTGCCCTGATTGACAATAGACATCTGAACATGTCACATCAATTTTGCCTTGCTCCAGGTTGAAGTTCCAACTTCTGGTTCGGAGACGATAGAATGCGGCGTATGTCAGCACCCTTTCCTTGTCAGCGCCCGTTGAACTGAGTTCAGCTTTAGGCACCATGCGGTGGAGTCTTCGCAAATTCACAAACGAAAAGTCAGTCCTGTTCAATCGAGCTTGATGCTGAATCCGGCTATCCCTCTCTGTACCCTAATTCTGCACGGAGTCTGTCGCTGCACTGTGTATATGGATGAGTTGAGTCGTTTGCAAATTATTAGTACAGTTGTAAGTTGTTTTGAGAAGCAAGCAGAGGTCATCACCTGTAATCGTTTGCACTGTGTTTGTATTGCTGTTACATGAGAAAATTTTGTGTAGCGTGTACTTGTAGCGTCGGTCATCACGTGACTGCCATGGCCCATGAACCTTTTTGGTTCCTCGGAATTGGGCCGAATTGGAACCACTTTCTGAGCCGGCTTCCACATAAAAGAGGGAATTGAGCCGACTTGGATCAGGGAGAATGTGCTTGCTTGTGTCAGAACACACAGGACCCGTGGAGTGTTTGCTTGATTGATACCTGGGTCCTGTTGGTTTCTTGTAATCTGTCTTTTTTAATTTGTTTTTTCAGCTGAAATAGTATTTTTCTCTCATAACAAATTAGTCGGAACAGTGTTTTGGCTTATTTTTCCAGCGAAGCGAATGGGCTCTAATAGAGTCTAAGCTCCCGTTTGGTATGCGTAGAGTGTTTGCTTCGATTGATTCCTAGTAGAATCTATCATCTGTGTACTCTTAGTGTAGCAAGAAACTGTTTTTATCGCTTTTCATAAATAAACTCAGTTAGGAGCTGATTTGCATAAATAAAATCAATTAGGAGCCGATGAAACTGCCATTTTTAGCTTCACCGGCTCCGGCTCCGGCTTATATTATAGTCTAGGGCGAGAAGAGTCGTGCTAAAAATACCGCCGTGCCAAACATACCATAAGTATAATCTAGTAATATGTCAGATGCGATGACTTTCTCTATTACGAAGCATAAGTTGTAGTTTCTGTAAGCTTTTTTGGCAGATAAATTGGAGAAATTTTGTTATTTCACACTAAAAATAACTTTGTTTCTTATTTAGCGATGAAAACTTTTCCCTGTCCTACATGGTACTGGGCCTATTTTCTGTGCCTAATAGTTTTTGTAGCAAACACTGATAGTAGCAAGCTGAAAAGCCCATTTTGCCCTTAATGTCTGGTTCACTAGATTGATCTCTGAACCACAACGGGATAGGTAGGATTTTCTTGTTACACGTTGGTATTGTAGGATTTTGCTTGTTGCACATATTTTTGTATTGATCATTTGAATTTATGATGTATTAGCTTGTAACTGAAACATGGGTAATACGACCCGTATCAATCTGATGTCATAAAAGGTTAGCACTGGAAAAGTCATCTTTTAAGTGTCAAATGAGAAATTTTCTGGACAAATAGTGGCCAACAGTCGCATCTTCCTAATTTTATTCATCACAAATCCCAAGTACTGTAATTCGAATCCATCTCCAGTTTTTTCTTCCCTTACCATAGGAGAACACGCATCTCGAGGCAAATCCAACGGCCGAGAGTCGTCCTCTGGCCTCTGGGACACGATTTCGAGCTCCACCGAGGATTCCACAAGAAGTCTCCATTCTCTCCCCCGCTGTTGGGGTTGGGGTGCTGCCTTGCATCCTCCTCGACCTCGAAGCATCCATCCAGTCCAGCCTCCTCTCTGTAACACCCGTGGCCACCGACGGTGATCGCCGGATATGTGAGAGACAAGATGGATATCAGCGACGAGGAAGGAGCAGAGTATGGCTCTGTCTTCCGTTTACTTCGATAGCAAATATTCTTAATTATCTTACAAGCAATAGTTCGATAGAATATAAGGCTGGTAACCAACTGGTCCATGGGACCCACTAGTCATACTCTATTACATGAAACACACATCTACTTATACGCCATGTACTGCTGGTGATGCCTTATGCCCAATACGCATTCACCCCTGAGTCTTGAACCCCCGGGCGAAGAATATGCTTGACCCCAAGCAGGCGCTTCTGGAAAACGAGCCTTAAGCACATTGTGATCTTCCCATGTAGCTGATGTTGCTGGTAATCCTGACCAGGTGACTAACACTTGCGGTACAGCAGTGTTGCCCTTTTTGACCAATCGGCGTTGGACAATTTGTTCTGGGACAGCCTCAGTAGCCTCAGGTAACGTGGAAAAGACAGGGGTGTAATCAGGTGTAAACGGTTTGAGCTGAGAGATGTGGAACACTGGATGGATCTCACTGTGAGCCGGTAACTCCAGTTTGTATGCCACTGCACAAATTCGCTCCAGGATCTTGTATGGTCCGAAAAACTTGTATGCAAGCTTTGGGAATGGTCGACTGGCAACAGACGACTGAGTATAAGGTTGCAATTTGAGCAAAACTTGATCTCCTACCTCAAACTGCCTGATCTGTTCTTATCCGCCTGTACCTTCAGCCTGCTCGAGTCTCTGTTTGAGAAGCTTCAAATGTCGCTCTCGATTAGAGATCACCTCGTTTACTGCCTGATTTGTATCCCTAGTGGGTGGAGGCGTGGCTCCCAGGTTTGGCTCATACCCATATAGGGCCTTGAATGGTGAGCAGCCCAGGGCACTATGGTAGGAGGTATTGTACCACAGCTCGGCCAAAGATAGCCATGACTTCTAGCTTTTTGGAGAATCTTGCACTGAACATCTCAAGTACATTTCCAAGCATTGATTAATCCTTTCGGTTTGACCATCTGTTTGAGGATGGTAAGCAGTAGACAGTGTCAAATTCACCTTGTAAAGCTTGAATAGTTGCTTCCAAAAGGTACTAACAAATATCTTATCTCTGTCACTGACAATGCTACTTGGCAAACCATGCAACTTCACAATATTGTCCATAAACAGCTGGGCCACAGTTACTGTTGTATAAGGATGCTTCATAGGGATGAAGTGGGCAAATTTGGTTAGTCGATCCACTACTACCAACACCACACTGTAACATTCGGATTTGGGAAGTCCCTCCACAAAATCCATGGACAATTCTTGCCATACACCAGCTGGGATAGGAAGTGGTTGTATTAACCCAGCTGGGTGATCATGGGAGTGTTTAGTGTGCTGGCAGATGTTGCACTGTTTCACATAACTATCCACATCTGCTTAAATGCCCTTCCACAGAAAGAGTTTCTTGAGCCTATGATATGTTGCATTGACCCCAGAATGGCCCCCAATGGCAGAAGAATGAAATGCAGCAATTAACTTAGTTTGAAGTGCTGAGTTGTTTCCTATCCAAATCAATGTGCCTTTCCTGATTAGTCCCTGATCCAAGTTGAAACCAGTTGCATTAGGACTGGCCAAAGCCAACTGGGCTAACAGCTCTTGAGCTTGAACATCAGTAGCATAAGAATTTAGCACTTCCTGTATCCACTATGGTTGGACCTGAGAGACAGCTTGTAGAGCCATCATATGAGCCACCCTTGAGAGGGCATCGGCTGCTACATTTTCCTTTCCTTGCTTATAGCAGATTTTGAACTGAAGTCCTATCAGATGAGTCATTGCTTTTCTTTGCATTTCAGAGTGGAGGTTTTGTTCATTTAAGTAGGACAAAGATCTGTGATCAGTGAGAATAATAAACTCCTGCCTTTCCAAATACGGTCTCCATTTCTCCACTGCCATGATGAGAGCTAGGAATTCCTTCTCATAGATGGATAGGTTCCTATGTTTCTCACCCAGAGCTTTGCTTAGATGTGCTATTGGTTGTCCTTGTTGCATCAATACTGCTCCAAACCCATCAGCACATGCATCAGTTTCTATTTGAAATTGTTTGTGGAAATCTGGGAGAGCCATGACAGGAGTAGTAGTCATGGCTACTTTGAGATTGTCAAAGGCTTCTTGAGCTTGAGCAGACCACTGGAAGTGCTTAAGTCTGAGCACAGCAGCCAATGGTTTGGCAATCACCCCATAATGTTGGACAAACTTTCTGTAGTATTCAGTTAAGCCCAGAAATGCTCTGAGTTCAGTCATATTAGTAGTAGGCCAGTGTAGCATATCTCTTGTTTTAGCTGGATCAGTGGCCACTCCTTTGTCTGAGATAATGTGACCAAGGTATTCCAAGCTTGGTTGAGCAAATGTGCACTTTGAAGCTTTGAGAAATAACTGGTTGGCTCTCAGGACCTCAAACACTTGCTGAATATGCTGAATGTGATCCTCTCTGGTAGTGCTGTAGATTAGTATGTCATCTAGGAAAACCAACACAAACTTCCTCAAGAATGGTTGGAGCAGTTGGTTCATGATGCATTGAAAGGTGGCAGGGGCATTGGTAAGACAAAAGGGCATGACCCTGAATTGGTAATGACCTTGGTGTGTCTTGAATGCAGTTTTATATTCATCTTCTGGTAACATCCTTATCTGGTGGTACCCAGATCTCATATCCAACTTGGTGAAGAGCTTGGAACCTGATAATTCATCTAGAATTTCATCCACAATGGGCAAAGGAAATCTGTTTTTAATTGTCATTGCATTCAATTTTCTATAATCCACACAGAACCTCCAATTTCCATCCTTTTTTTTACCAATAGCACTGGAGAAGCAAATGGGCTATGGCTATGAGTGATAAGACCAGCTTCCAACAACTGTTTGACTTGATTTTCAATTTCAGTCTTGTGTTGGGGAGAATAGTGGTAAGGCCTTGCATTTACAGGCACTGCATCTGGGAACAATGGAACTGCATGATCATAGCTTCTATGGGGTGGCAGATGCTTAGGATCTTGAAATATGTTAGCATATTGGAGTAACAGGTCCTGCACATCATCAACTTGCTGCTGATTGGAATGGACATGAGCTGAATTGTTAGTGGTTGAGCTATCCACCATGACATAGGCCCAAATATCATTCCCTTTCATGGACTTGAAAACTTGCTTGGCTGAGATATGGCTCACAGCCAATGGTGGTTGTTCTAAGCCTTGGAGCTTCACTGTTTTCCCCGGGTGCTGAAACTGTAATGTTTTAGCCTGCTAGTCACACTGCATAGGACTATAGATTTTTAACCAATCATAGCCTAAAATAGCATCATATGGTAGCTGATCCAGCACTATCATATCTATGGTGAAAGTGTGGCCTTGAATGTACCACTGTAGGCCTTTAACTTGTCTAGTGGTAGACATCCAATTGCCATTAGCTAGTTTGACCTTTTGCTGTGGTATATCAACAGTGGGTAAGTGAGTGAGCTGCACAAAATAAGAACTCACAAAGCTGTGGCTACTGCCTGTGTCAACCAAAATCAGCATTGTTTTGTTTTGCACAGTAGACTTCAACTTGATGGAGTTACTGGATTCAGTGCCAGCCATAGCATTCAAGGATAACTGACAAAAAATTTCTGTCAATATTTCATCAATTGCCATCTCATTGAGCAGATCCTCATTAATCTCCTTATCCAGGTCATTCACAATCATATGATTAAGTTGAGGCTTGCCCTTCTTTGTACAATGCTCTGCATGACCAGGCTCATACTTCTCCCCACAGTGGTAACAGAGGTTATTAGCTTTTCTGTAGTCCCTAAGTTGTTTATCCCTCCAGAGGTTGCCATATATATTTGGAGGCTTGACTTCACGTTTTTCCTATTGGATTTTGTTGTTGGGTTGCCTCTGTTGATACTTTAGCTTGCTCCTGTCCACCACTTTTTGCTGTATTTTTGCAATAATCACAGCTCTCTCCACAGTTATTGGTACTTGTGGTTCTACCACGGCTCGAATATCGTCCCTGAGGCCTCTGACATACTATGTGGCAAAGAATAAAGGATCATAACTAGACCCATGCATAGTTACATCATACTGTAAGGACTGGAACTTGGTAGTGTATTCCTCAACAGTAGCAATCTGCTTGAGATCTAGCAACTCATTGATAGCTGATCTGTAGTCATCACTGCCAAACTATTCCTGAATATCTACAGAAAACTACTTCCAAGTGACAGCTGGATGAGTTATCTTGTAGGTCTGCCACCATTTAGCAGCATTGTCTTGGAGGTGCATTGTGGCTGCTTCCACCCACAGACTGTCAGGAATGGAATAGATGGAGAAATAATTGTGACACTTGTCCAGCCAAATCTTGGGATGAGATCCATCTGAGGAAGGAAAATGCATCTTAGGCAATGCATGGTGAGGCAAAGTGTCTGTCCTCGGAGGTGACCTGGTAAACTTGAACTGATGGGAAGTTTTAGGTTTGGCTTTCTGCTTACCATGTGATGAGGACATCAACACCAACGATACATCCACGCCGACACAAGTACCAGTTTCTAGTCCTATTACTCGCGCCCGTGCTCGTCAACTTAATCATCAAGTAAGTTCACTCTTGAGTTTCTGTCCATCATATTTAGACCATGGAGACACGTGCACTCTTGTTTTGGTTAGGAACCAGGAAGAGGACCGAAAGGGAAAAGGATTCGCGCAGGCTGGATTCGGACTCCGGGACAGCTCCAACTTGTGATGGTCACCACGGTCGCAAACAGACTCGGATTAGGGCGTTCAAGTACTTCATGGAATCCTTATGAAGTCTATTTTCACATGGATTTGGAATTAAGTCCATATCTATTCTGAGGCGGACGCAATGATCGAATTACTACCGAGAGGTTTTCTATCCAAAGGTGCTGCGTCGCCTTAGTTTGGCCCAATGGACCATGTATCAAGCCGGGTCCATTAGGGACGCATCCTAGGGTTGGAGCACGACCCCAACACCCTGGTGGTCGTCCCTCCACCTTCATATACCCCTTAGCCGCCACCAAGAACAGTTGAGTTTTGTTTAGATCAAGTTTAGCTCTCGCTACTTGCTTGTAAGCGCGTGTGCTGGATCAGCCGCCCGTCTTCTTGTCTCTGGAACTCCACCTTATTTGAGATTTAGTTTGAAAACCTTCATCTTCATCTAGTAAATTCAATACTTGTTATACTTGTTCTTACTAGTTCTTCGATTGCTTGCAGGACGAGTGCCCTAGTGGTCGGGTGACGCGCTCCATAAGATCGCGACAGCCATTGGAGGTGGTGTATCAGTTGCTAAGGCGCAGCTTGAAAGGCTGTAGTCAGGCCGTGAACGTTGTCTCCATCCACCAATCGAGTTATCCCACGCCCTCTCATCGAAAGTTTGGGATTCAACCCTAGCGGGTTCATACCAGTTGGTAATCAGAGCAAGGTTTATCGGTGAGAGACTTCGAATCCTTCGCTGTTTTTAATTTTTCCTATAGTCCAAAAAAGCCAAAAAAAATAGCAGGTTAGTTTACCCGCAATCCTATAAACCCTTTGAGCCTTTGCTTGCACTACTTAGTTAGGGCTTGTTGAGTTTTCGGTTTGCATCGGTTATGTCGAGTTGTTGGTCTTAGTTTTAGTCCTTTAGAGTTTCGAGTTCTTGTCACGTTCTAGTCACAGTAGTGTGCTACCATATAAACCTTCTGTTGGATGAATCCGAATACATCCTTGTGTTCAAGTCTGAGTGGGAATCTGAGTTTGTTTTGAGACCAAATCCCACGTGGTGTTGAAGTTTGAGTTAGAATCGGTTTTGAGTCCGAATTGATAGCTGCCTTGTTGCTGTTTTGAGTCCGACTCTGAGTACATTTTTGTGCAGCAGTAGTTCATATCTATACTCAACTTCTCCGCATCCAACATATCCATATTAACTCAGCTTACTCCAGAGTCCTAATCTTGTTAAAGACCGAATTGGAATCGGTGTGGAGTCCGAATTGGTTGTTGCGCCATGTTACCAAATCTTGGTGTTGTTTACACTTGTGCTACATATATTGAAGTGTTTTAGAAAGGCAGCAGAAGTCCATACATGTACTCGACTCCTCCACATTGTGCATACATATTGGCTCGGTTTTACTCCAGAGAGAGAGTATCTGTTTTTTTATTAGAATACCCCTGTCCTTTCAGAAAAAGTTTATGTGGTGTGTGACTCTTATAAAGTCTTTTTATTTATATAATCAGTTTTGAGGATCCTCTGAAAAAAACAAAAAACAAAAAAAAGAAAAGAAACAAAAAAACAGGAAGAAAAGAGGTTGTTTGTTGTGCTTCTCCATTGTTTCCGGTGGTGTGTTGTGACTTCCTTTATGTCCAAGCTCGTGCCTCTAGCACGGTCTAGGCTAGGACCAGCATAGTACCACCGATGAGCGATTAATCAGCTTGCTTATGTGACTAACGTGGTGCTAGTACTTCCTTGCTTCAGCCCATCTACAGCTCCACATATTTCGACTACAACTTGACAGGTGTTGTTGTTGCGGTACCGATACCCTTCATTCCACGGTTGCAGACTTGTTGGTTACCGTCCCCTCTTGTCGAGCAAGGTAAGAATTGGTAAGAGCTTATGTAACTGGTTGAGAGTGAGCGTCTTGCTGTAGCTACATCCTAATAGCTGTAGGGCTTTTATTTCTTCACCTGTTTTCTTGTTGTCCTTGTCTTTTAAACCATGTTAGGATTAGAGGATGTTAACAAGATGCCACAATCTCCTCGCACCAAGGGCATCATTCAACTTTTTACAAGGCAAGTGTAGCTACATACAGAAGGACTTGATCAAGATTTACAGGTGACCAATGACAAGATTGGGTAATTGGAGGCCACCCAACTTGCCACCACTACCAAGCTTACAGGATTGGAGGCATTTGTTGCCCGTATGGACAGAAGCCTTGCTGCTCTTCTGAAGCATTTTGATGACTTCCACACGAAAGATAAAGAACAGCATAATGAAGATAACAAGGACGAAGAGCAACTCGAAGATAATTATGATGATGATTATACTGTTGATACTGAACATGATGCTCATGACACTCATGACCGGCGTCGCCTACGCCATAATTGTAGAGGTATGGGTGGTCACCGCCGACGCGAGGTACCATGCTTTCAGTAAAATTAAATTTAAAATACCTCCTTTTGATGGTAAGTATGATCCTGATGCATAAATTTCTTGGAAAATTACTATTGACCAAAAGTTTGCATGTCATGAATTTTTTAAGAATACACGTGTTAGAGCTGCTACTAGTGAGTTTACTAGTGAGTTTGCATGGCAAGACAAATCCTAATAACATGCCACAAACTTGGAATGCTTTGAAACGAATCATGAGGGCCAGATTTGTTCCTTATTACTATGCACGTGATTTGTTAAATAAATTACAACAATTGAGACAGGGTGCTAAAAGTGTAGAAGAATATTATCAAGAATTGCAAATAGGTATGTTGTGTTGTAATTTAGATGAGGATGAGGAACCTGCTATGGCAAGATTTTTGGGTGGGTTAAATCATAAAATTTAGGACATCCTTGCGTATAAAGAATACACTAACGTAACCTGTTTGTTTCATCTTGCTTGTAAAGCTGAAAGAAAAGTGCAGAGGCGACGTGCCAGTGCCAAGAATAATATTCGTGCAGGGAAGACTAATTCATAGCAGCCCCGCACGACTACTACTCCTACTACACGTATTCCTATGCCATCATCCAGCGACAAGCCTCGTGCTACTCCCACAAATTCAGTGACGAAGACGATCCAGAAGCCTACTGCGAGTGCTTCATCCATGGCATCTACAGGTAGAACAAGAGACGTTCAGTGTCACCGGTGCAAAGGATATAGACATGTGATGCATGACTGTCCAAGCAACCATGTTATGGTCGTTAAAGATGATGGTGAGTATTCCTCTACTAGTGATTTTGATGAAGATACATTTGATTTGCTTGCTGTTGACCATGCAGGTAGTGAGGAACAACTAGAAGAGCAGATTGGTGCAGAGGATGTAGATCATTATGAGAGCCTCATTGTGCAGCGTGTGCTTAGCGCACAAATGGAGAAGGTGGAGCAAAATCAGCGGCATACATTGTTCTAAACAAAGTGTGTCATTAAAGAACGTTCGTGTCATTTGATAATTGATGGAGGTAGCTGCAACAACTTGGCTAGCAGCGATATGGTAGAGAAGCTTGCACTTACAAGTTACAACCAAACTACACCCACATCCATATCACATTCGATGGCTCAACAATAGTGGTAAGGTTAAGGTGACAAGATCGGTACGAATTAATTTTGCTATTGGATCATATCATGATGTTGTTGAGTGTGATGTTGTGCCTATGGAAGCTTGCCATATTCTGCTAGGTAGACCATGGCAATTTGATACGGATTGTATGTATCATGGTAGATCAAATATGTATTCTCTCATACACCATGATAAGAAAATTGTTTTGCTTCCTATATCTCCTGAAGCTATTGTGTGTGATGATGTTGCTAAAGCTAAGAAAACTAAAACTGAGATCGATAAAAATGTCAAATCTATTAGTAGTAAGAAAGATGAGATAAGATTGAAAGGACATTGCTTGTTTGCTACTAAATCTGATATTAATGAATTGGTTGCTTCCACTTCTGTTGCCTATGCTTTGGTATGCAAGGATGCTTTGGTTTCAGTTCACGATATGCAGCATTCTTTGCCCCCTGCTGTTGCTAACATTTTGTAGGAGTATTCGGATATTTTTCCAAGTGAGATACCAGCAGGACTGCCACCAATACGAGGGATTGAGCACCAAATTGATCTTATTCCTGGTGCATCTTTGCCAAACCATGCGCCATATAGGACAAATCTAGAAGAAACAAAGGAAATTCAGCGACAAGTGCAAGAACTATTCGACAAAGGTTATGTGCGTGTGCTGTTCTTGTTATTTTAGTGCCTAAGAAAGATGGAACATGCCGTATGTGTGTTGATTGTAGAGCTATTAATAATATCACCATTCGATATCGACACCCTATTCCACGTTTGCATGATATGCTTGATGAACTGAGTGGTGTTGTTGTGTTTTCCAAAGTTGATTTGCGTAGTGGGTACCACCAGATTCGTATGAAATTAGGAGATGAATAAAAAACTGCTTTCAAAACTAAATTTGGTTTATATGAGTGGTTAGTCATGCCTTTTGGGTTAACTAATGCACCTAGTACTATCATGAGATTAATGAACGAGGTTCTACGTGCTTTCATTAGAAAATTTATTGTAGTCTACTTTGATGATATATTGATTTATAGCAAATCCATGGATGAACATCTCGATCACTTATGTGCTATTTTTAATGCTTTACGAGATGCACGTTTATTTGGTAACCTTGAGAAGTGCACCTTTTACACCGATCGAGTGTCTTTTCTTGGCTATGTTGTGACTCCACAGGGAATTGAGGTTGATCAAGCCAAGGTAGAAGCTATACATGGATGGCCTGTACCAAAGACTATCACATAAGTGCAGAGTTTTCTAGGACTTGCTAGGTTCTATCGCTGTTTTGTGAAGAACTTCAGCACCATTGCTGCACCTTTGAATGAGCTTACAAAGAAGGAAGTGCCTTTTAGTTGGGGCAAAGTACAAGAGAACTCCTTCAACATGCTAAAAGATAAGTGGACACATGCACCTCTCCTCCAACTTCTTGATTTTAATAAGACTTTTGAGCTTGAATGTGATGCTAGTGGAATTGGATTGGGTGGTGTTTTGTTACAAGAAGGTAAACCTGTTGTGTATTTCAGTGAAAAATTGAGCGGGCCTATTCTGAATTATTCTACTTATGATAAGGAATTGTATGCTCTTGTTTGCACATTAGAAACATGGCACTTATGACCCAAAGGGTTTGTTATTCATTCTGATCATAAATCTTTAAAGCATATTCGTAGTTAGGGATGAAAACAGATCGGATACGGACGGATATCACCGATATTACATTTGTTTTCATATTTCTATCCGGATTCGGATTCGAATACAGATAGTGTCAACTATGTCGGATAGGATACAATTGGATATCAACATCATAAATATGCGATTTGAGTATTCAGATACGGATACAGTATCGGATGTTGGATATCCGGACTTGGATACGGACAGATCTCAACCCCTCTAAACGGATTCAGTTTCAAATACGGTCGGAAAATATCCGTACTGTTTTCATCCATATTCCTAGTCAAGGGAAATTGAACCGTAGACATGCTAAGTGGGTTGAATTTATTAAATCTTTTCCTTATGTCATTAAGCACAAGAAAGGGAAAGATAATATTATTGCTGATGCTTTGTCTAGGAGATATACCTTGCTGAATCAACTTGATTATAAAATCTTTGGATTAGAAACAATTAAAGACCAATATGTTAATGGTGCTGATTTTAAAGATGTGTTGCTGCATTGTAAAGATGGAAATGGTTGGAACAAATTCATCTTTAGTGATGGGTTTGTGTTTAGAGCTAACAAGCTATGCATTCCAGCTAGCTCCGTTCGTTTGTTGTTGCTGCAGGAAGCATATGGAGGTGGCTTGATGGGGCATTTTGGAGCTAAGAAAACGGTGGACATACTTGTTGGTCATTTCTTTTGGTCAAAGATGAGAAGAGATGTGGAGAGGTTTGTTGCTCGTTGCACGACATATCAAAAGGCTAAATCATGGTTAAATTCACATGGTTTATATTTGCCTCTACTTGTTTCTAGTGCTCCTTGGGAAGATATTTCTATGGATTTTGTGTTGGGTTTGCCAAGGACTAGAAAATGATGTGATAGTGTGTTTGTGGTTGTTGATAGATTTTCTAAGATGGCACATTTCATACCCTGTCATAAAATGGATGATGCTACTCATATTACTGATTTATTCTTTCGAGAAATTGTTCGTTTGCATGGTGTGCCCAACACAATTGTTTCTGATCATGATGATAAATTTCTTAGTCATTTTTTGAAGACTTTATGGGAAAAACAGGAGACTAAGCTTTTGTTTTCTACTACATGTCATCCCCAAATCAATGGTGAAACTGAAGTTGTCAATAGAACTTTGTCTATTATGTTAAGGATTGTTTTAAAGAAGAACATTAAGATGTGGGAAGATTATTTGCCTCATATTGATTTTGCTTATAATCGTTCGCTGCATTCTACTACAAAGATGTGCCTATTTTATATTGTATATGGTTGCTTGCCTCGTGCTCCTATTGATTTGATGCATTTGCCATCTTCTGAAAAACTAAATTTTGATGCTACTAAGCGTGATGAATTAATGTTAAAACTGCATGAAACAACTAAAGAAAACATAGAGCGTATGAATGCTAAATATAAGTTTGCTGGTGATAAAGGTAGAAAGGAACTAACATTTGAACCTACAGATTTAGTTTGGTTGCAGTTGAGAAAGGATAGGTTTCCAGAATTGAGAAAGTCTAAATTGATACCTAGGGCTGTTGGACCATTTAAAGTGTTAGAGAAAATTAATGATAATGCATATAAACTCGATCTGCCTACAGATTTTGGGGTTAGTCCCACATTTAACATTACAGATTTGAAGCCATATTTGGGAGAAGAAGAAGAGCTTGAGTTGAGGACGACTCAAATGCAAGAAGGGGAGGATGATGAGGACATCAACATCAATAATACATCCACGTCGACACAAGTACCAGTTTCTGGTCCTATTACTCACGCCCGTGCTCGTCAACTTAATCATCAAATAAGTTCACTCTTGAGTTCATGTCCATCATATTTAGACCATGGAGACGTGTGCACTCTTGTTTTGGTTAGAAACCAGGGAGAGGACCGAAAGGGAAAAGGATTCGCTCAGGCTGGATTCGGACTTCAGGACAGCTTCAACTTGTGATGGTCACCACGGTCGCATACGGACTCAGATTAGGGCGTTTGAAAGCTCTAGTTTTGTTTTGGTGAATTGATGAAACCCTAAGTGCTAACCTAGTTTATCAAGTGATCATGACATAGGTAGCACATTCCAAGTGGTGAAGCAAATGAAGATCATGACATGATGATGGTGATGCCATGGTGATGATCAAGTGCTTGGACTTGAAAAGAAGAAAGAGAAAAATAAAAGGCTCAAGGTAAAGGTATAAATGGTAGGAGCTATTTTGTTTTGGTGATTAAGATACTTAGAGAGTGTGATCACATTTAGGTTTGATAGCCGTACTATTAAGAGGGGTAAAACTCGTATCGAAATGCGGTTATCAAAGTGCCACCAGATGCTCTAACTCATTGCATATGCATTTAGGATCTAGTGGAGTGCTAACACCCTTGAAAATGTTTGTGAAAATATGCTAACACATGTGCACAAGATGATACACTTGGTGGTTGGCACATTTGAGCAAGGGTTAGGAACTTCACCAGCAGAGTGTCCGCCCGTAGAGTGCGGACAGTCCGACAGTGCCACCGGTGCCCTAGACAGAAAAGATGGAGGTCATTGTAAGTGACTGGACGTTGGTCTCGGTTGGACCGGTGCGTCCGATCAGTGGCAGCTAAGGGCGTGCAGCGTCAGTCTCTGACCGGACACTGGGTCACAAACTGACCGGACGCTGGAAGGCTGCGTCCGGTCCTGCTGATGTGGCAACACACTGTGTTGTAGGTGACTGACCAGACGCTGGCTGTGTCCGGTCAAGCATGACCAGACGCTGGCTGTGTCCAGTCGTGAAAAGTCATCTCTGAATGCTTACTGGAAACGACCGGACGCTGGAGGCTCAGCGTCCGATCACTTTTGAGCTGCAGCGTCTGGTCGACTGTTGACCGTTGAGATCGGGTGAACAGTATTCAAAGAGAGGGGACACATGGCGTGTATCATGTGACCGGACGCTGAGGGCCAGCGTCCAGTCGATCTGACCGGAGCGTCCGGTCACCCCGAGTTGTGCCCAGTGAAGAGGTATAACGGCTCTATTTCGTGGGGGCTTCTATTTAAGCCCCATAGCCGGCTCAAGCTCACTCTCTTGGCCATTTACATTGACATAGCAACCTTGTGAGCTTAGCCAAAGCCCTCTCACTCATCTCCATCATTGATTCATCATCTTTGTGAGATTAGGAGAGAATCCAAGTGCATTGCTTGAGTGTTTGCATCTAGAGGCACTTGGTGTTCGTGTTTCGCTGCGGGATTCGCTTGTTACTCTTGGTGGTTGCCACCACCTAAATGGCTTGGAGCAGCGAGGATCGTTGAGTGGAGGGTGGTGATTGTCTCCAGCTCCGATCGTGGTGATTGTGAGGGGTTTTTGACCTTTCCCCATCGGAGAGCTAAAAGGTACTCTAGTGGATTGCTCATGGCTTATATGATCCTCATCTTGTGTTGGTTGTGTGGCACCCTATTGAGGGTTTGGCGTGTGAAGCCAGTTAGCGCGTGAACCTCCAAGTGAGTGAATCGCCACAACGAGGACTAGCTTGCCGGCAAGCAAGTGAAGCTCGGTAAAAAATCATTGTGTTCATCATTGATTCCGAGGTGATTGGTCTTCATTGTTATTCATCCTTATGATTGATTGGCTTCTTCATCTACACGGTGGTATAAATAAATTGCTCGCTCTCTTTATATTACCACAAACTAGTTGTCAAGCTCTTTAGTGTACCTAGTTGTGAGAGCTTAATTGCTTGGTTGGTGTGGCTCTTTAGTTAGCTTTTGAGAGCACACTAACTTAGGGTAGTGTCATCGCTATTATGTGGATAGATATTATCTAAACTAGAATTGTGATAGGTGGCTTACTTTTTTAGTAGGCTAGCGCAACACTCACTTCGTCTCATAATTGTTTAACCGGTTTGTTAAGTGTTGTTGTAGAAATTTTTAAATAGGCTATTCACCCCCTCCTCTAGCCATTAGGACCTTTCAATGTTTAAGTACTTCATGGAATCCTTATGAAGTCTATTTTCACATGGATCTAGAATCAAGTCCATATATGTTCTGAGCTGGCCATAATAACCGAATTACTACCGAGAGGTTTTTTGTTCAAAGGTGGTGCGTCGCCTTAGTTTGGCCTAATGGGCCGTGTATCAAATCGAGTCCATTAGGAACGCGTCCTAGGGTTGGAGCACGACCCCAACACCCTGGTGGTCGTCCCTCCGCCTTCATATACCCCTTAGCCGCCACCAAGAATAGTTGGGTTTTGTTTAGATCAAGTTTAGCTCTCGTTACTTGCTTATAAGCGCGCGTGCTGGATTAGCCGCCTGTCTTCTTGTCTCCGGAACCCCACCTTATTTGAGATTGAGTTTGAAAACCTTCATCTTCATCTAGTAAATTCAGTACTTGTTATACTTATTTTTGCTAGTTCTTCGATTGCTTGCAGGACGAGTGCCCTAGTGGCCGGGTGATGCGCTCCATAAGATCACGACAGTCATTGGAGGTGGTGTATCGGTTGCTAAGATACAGCTTGGAAGGTTGTAGTCGGGCCATGAACATCGCCTCCATCCACCAACCGAGTTATCCCACGCCCTCTCATCGAAAGTTCAGGATTCAACCCTAGCGGGTTCATACCACCATGTGCAAAGACATTGTCAAACTCAATCTCATCATCAGTGACCACTGACCTAGAACTGGTAGACCTAGCTTCTTTCTCGAACTGTCGCAGAGTCAATTGAGCCACAGCTTGACCATTAGCACGAACTTGCTGAGCAATGAACTGTTGGTCTACTTGACATTGAGCCACCTTCAGATTAGTGTCAGTGATCTGTTGCTTAACCTCCTGCTATATGATACCCATATCATTAAGCCAAGCATACTATAAATCAAAATTCTCCATTACTTGACCCCATTGAGTCTTCTCCTCATTAGCACTGTTCGACATGTGCTCAAGTAGGATCTAAGTCTGCGTCGAAGTCTTAGGAGGATTTGAAGGTGCCGTGATGCAATACTGATGAAGAAAACAATACGAAACAAGCAGTGTAGCAACAGGTTCAGTCAAGACCTCCCCTATCGTGTGCTACATAGAAACCCAACTCCTGGAACTGAGGCTCGGTCGAGGAATTTTACAACAGAAACGATGCTCCGCAACCCAAATCGAAGGACAGTTCCTCGCCATACGCCACCGCTCAGCAATCGGCTCTAGCTTACGAAATTTTACACGGAGACAGGAGCTCTGCAATCCTGGGCTAGTACACGATGCTAGTTAGAGAAGAACAGGTGAGCAGAAGGGAAATAGCTCACAGTGGTTCACGCCGCCGAACCAGATCCGGTCGATGTAGAACCCTAGTCGAGGAGGACGAAGCCAAAGACGACAACGCTGCTGACCGTTGACGCGCCGCCGGATCTCGTCGTGGACTGTGCGCACCATAATCCGCCGTCGTGGGTGTCTACCGAGGTGCTCGAGCTCGCCGATTTGGTGGATTTGGAAGTGGACGAAAACGAAAAGGCTGCTGACCTCGGATCAACAAAAGAATGGACCTACGGGACCTCCTGCACAGCACCGCAAGGCTCTGTCTTCCGTTTACTTCGATAGCAAATATTCTTAATTGTCTTACAAGCAATAGTTCGATAGAATATAAGGGGGTGATTGGTTCTCATAGACTAAAGCATTTTGAATTAAAATCTACATTTTAGTTGGATTAAACAGTCAAACACTTAGACTAAAAGTGGACTAAAATCTTTTAGTCCTTTAGGGGGTGTTTGGTTTCCATAGACTAAAGCATTTTGGACTAAAATCTACACTTTAGTTGGACTAAACAGCCAAACACTTGGACTAAAAGTGGACTAAAATCCTTTAGTCCTTTAGGACCTGTTTGGTTCCCATGGACTAAAGCATTTTGGACTAAAATCTACACTTTAGTTGGACTAAACAGCCAAACACTTGGACTAAAAGTGGACTAAAATTCTTTAGTCCTTTAGTTCACAAAACTGGACTAAAATGGACTAAAAGGTGTTGGGGACATCCACGCCTCTCATTTATTGCTCTCTCTCTCTCCACTTTAGTCCATTTTAGTTCAAGGAACCAAACACCACTTTAGTCCACTTTTAGTTCATAGACTAAAGTGAACTAAAACTTTTAGTCCATAGACTAGAGAACTAAACAGGGCCTTAGTCCACAAAACTAGACTAAAATTGATTAAAAGGTGTTTGGGACACCCATGCCTCTCATTTATTGCCATCTCTTTTCACTTTAGTCTATTTTAGTTTGAGGAACCAAACACCACTTTAGTCTACTTTTAGTTCATGGACTAAAGTGGACTAAAACTTTTAATACATAGACTAAAGAACCAAACGGGGCCTTAGTCCACAAAACTGGACTAAAAGGTGTTGGAGACACCCATGCCTCTTATTTATTGTCCTCTCTTCACTTTAGTCTATTTTAGTTCAAGAAACCAAACACCACTTTAGTTCACTTTTATAATTCATAAACTAAAATAGACTAAAACTTTTAGCCCATGAAGTAAAGAACAGGACCTAAGGCCGGTAGCCAACTGGTCCATGAGACCCACTAGTCATACTCTATTACATGAAACACACATCTACTTATACGTCATGTTTGGTGACGCCTTATGCCCAATACACCTTCACCCCTGAGTCTTGACACTGGCGCTCTCTCCAGCATCGCGAAGGCCCAAGGGAAACATCGGGTATTTACGTATTTATTATTATTAGGGATGAAAACGAATTGGATATGGACGGATATCATCGATATTACATTTGTTTTCATATTTCTGTCTGAATTCGAATTCGAATATGGATAGTGTCAACTATGTCGGATAGGATATGATTGGATATCGACATCGTAAATATGCGATTTGAGTATTCGGATATGGATACGGTATCGGATATTGAATGTCCGGACTCGGATACGGACAGATCTCAACCCCTCTAAACGGATTCAGTTTCGAATACGATCAAAAAATATCCATACCGTTTTCATCCCTAATCATTATCACGAGTCACATCTTTTTATACCACTCACGATATAACGATGGAAAATATATAAATAATCCGGGAAGCGTGGTCGAGGGGAAGAAGAGGCTGGAGGCGGCGTGGACCGGTGCGGTGAATCGAGCCACCGACATGGCTGACTCCGCCAAGCGCTTCCTACTTTCCTTCCGCCGCCCTCCGCCGTGTCCGGTCCCCGACCCCAATCCCGTAAGCGAACCCACACCCTTCTCTGTCTTCTCGCAGTTCAAAGCCCACGCCGTAGAGGTAGGACTCCGTCCCGTTCACGTTGCCGGGGATGAGGATGCCGGCGGGTCTAGTTAGAGCGTGCCTGTAATGCCAAAAGCCTAAAGCTTTCCCCTTTTTTTTCGATCGATGTAGGGTTTTGTGGAAGCTGTGGCCTATTTGTTTCGTTTATGTACCAAGTTTTTGGGGGTTTTTTTTTTTGGCAGCCACATTAGGAACAGGAGGGCAATGAACTGCACCATTTTCAGACTGTTGTGTTGTGTGCTACTAGGCTCCTAGCGAGTTACTCCTACAGTAGTTTGCTGTGCTATCAGTTGCATTTAAACGTCAATTAATGTAGGGTTTTGTGGAGGCCGAGGCCCATCTGTTGCGCTTGTTTATCTGCATCATATGAGCCCCATCGCCAAGGTTTTGGATTTCTTTTTCTTTTTGGCAGTCACATTAGGAGGGAAAATCAGCGCCATTTTCTGACTGTTGTGTCCTAGCATCCTAGTGAGTTTGTTTGCATTGAAAGGCCGGTGTGTTGTGTTTGGAAATGCTACCCTGAGTGTTACACAGCAAACAGCAGACAGTTTCTTCCCTGAGCAATGAGGCTGCATAGGTAACCTGTGATACAGATGTTTTTTTTTTTTTGGTTTGTAATTCATGTTTTATTCAATCAGAAGTTTATCAGAATTTAACCATGGTCAATTAATTTGTGCCAGTAGTTAAGAAGGACACGTGATAGGATTGTTTCTGTTTCTTTCATATAAACAGATAATGGGATAGACAAGTGTGGTAGAGTCTTACCATCTGTGACCGGAAGGTCCCGGGTTCGAGTCGCGGTCTCCTCGCATTGCACAGGCGAGGGTAAGGCTTGCCACTAACACCCTTCCCTAGACCCCGCACAGAGCGGGAGCTCTCTGCACTAGGTACGCCCTTTAAACAGATAATGGGATAGACAAGTGTGGTGTTCTAATTCCTAAAATACATGTGCAAAATGGAATGTCTAGTGTTGCACCAGCAAGAAGGCAACAAGTGGTGCTTTTCTTCTCATGTGCCCTTAATGCCTTTTCTATTCGCGACATGCTTTTGGGTCAGGGGACAGGGGTAAACTTGATGGGTTTCTGCTTTTGATTTTGTTTGGCATTTCCTTTGTAGCCTCTGATTCATGTACCTTCCATTCTTTATTTACTTCAGGTACAGATCTTGAAGCGTTTGCAGCGACAAGCGTTTTATGACATTATGCAGTTGAGGGAGAGACAAGAGAAAGTTGAAAGAGTGATCTCGTTGTTCAAAGCTACCAAAGTTGGTCCATTCGCAGAAGAAAGCACTCGGGTCAAGGGTGTTATCAATGTTGCTGGCTCGCTCCCAAGAGATATCTCAGAAACAGAATCTGGTATTAGTTCACGGTTTGTGTTTGAGGCTCCCGTCAGGAAGAAGGATTCCCTCTTTGTTGAGCTCAGCACTGATCATAGATGCATGGCTCAAGAAAATGATCAAATTGAGACCCCTTTTGCGCTGTCAAAGTTGATGTACCTGTCGAATATCAATGACTCATTTTCTGTTGCTGCTGTACCAAAAGGAGCAAGGTGTAAAGATTTTTCAACAGACCAAAATATCCAAGAGGTAATTTCTTTAGACAAGCAGTGATGCCTTCAATACTACTCCCTCCATTCCAAATTATAAGGCGTTTTGGTTTTTCTAGATACATTGGTTTTACTATGTATCTAGACATAGTGTATATCTAAGTACATAGCAAAAACTACGTTTCTAAAAAAGTCAAAATGTCTTATAATTTAGAATGGAGGGAGTACCATTTTGCCTTCTAATGTGTAAGGTAACAGTTTGCTTGACAGGAACATTGGCTGGCCAGTTTGCATTCTTCGTTGAGTCCACCTTTGCTGAGTAAAAGTCACAGATATGGTGGTGGCCTAATTCTGAGATCGAAGAACTTTGCTGTTTCTCTTGCGGAGCTGATTTCAGTTGCCGGGAGGCCAGTAAACGATGGTGAAGCCAGCAGAGTTTATACAGAATTTGGGCAAATCTCGTACCAGTTCCCAGATGACATAAAGTTGACCCTGTCTGCTGCTTTGCATGGACCCAGTGTAATTCCTCGGAAGAGGAAACCATCTGCTGGAGGTTGTGTTGATCTTGAACTGGAAGTTGATGAGGACACCAGAATCGGGGCCTGGATTGAGTTCAACAAGAAGCCAAACTCACGTTTACTGAGATGGGCCGTCACACTATCAGATACACCGCATGGTGACCTTGGATGGGGCGTGAGCTTGCGTAGAGGCACTGAGGCCAAACCGCAACTGTTTCAGGTGGAGGGATTTCTGAACCTGCATCTGGGGAAGACTGCTGCCGTTCAGCCTGGCATCGTGTTCAACGTGGATGGGAGGAGGTGCAGACCTGGTCTTGTATTCCACTCGAGTTGGTCCTTGTGAGTCTAGTGTGGGAACTTTTGGTAGATCAGAGAATGCTGCTGGAATTGTCAGGTGGAAAGAAAACAATTCATTGAAGGGCAGGCATGGTGCAAGCGGTAGTCTTACTGCCTGTGACCGGAAGGTCCCGGGTTCGAGTCGCGGTCTCCTCGCATTGCACAGGCGAGGGTAAGGCTTGCCACTGACACCCTTCCCCAGACCCCGCACAGAGCGGGGGCTCTCTGCACTGGGTACGCCCCAAAGAAAACAATTCATTGAGAAGTGCATGGTGCGTTGCACTGATTATTTTGACGTGTTATAACTTCTAATTGTCGTTTTGATATCCCTTTACCTTCGCGTAGAGTTTTCTAGATATGATGAGCCATGTTGGGGCATGAGCTTGTGAAGAGGCACTGAGGCCAAACAGCAACTGTTTCAGTTCAACGTGGATTCTGGTGTAGGAACTTTTGGTAGATCTCCTGAGGAGGTGCGGACCTGGTCCTGTATTCCACTCGAGTTGGCCCTTGTGATTCTGGTGTAGGAACTTTTGGTAGATCAGAGAATGCTGATGGAATTGTATCAGGTGGAAAGAAAGTGATTCATCTAGAAGTGCATGATGCTTTGGCCCTGATAAATTTCAGGTGCTATAACTTCTAATTGTTGTTTTGATATCCTTATACCAGATCTGCTGAACCATGATTCTTCTATGGAGAACAATATTTTTATGGCACCTACACAAATGAGTGTAAATGAATCCCCATTGTTAAAATTGCAATATGAAATGATGTTGACTGGACGTATGATTTCATCACCACAAACAAATTCGATCTGTTACATTCCACTGTTCTTTTACATGAGTACAGTATAAGAATTCAACGATTATGCACATAACTGGAAGCAACAAAACTTAAGTGTTGCCCTACCGTGCTCCCAATGTTTAGCTGCAATAGAATATACAAGAAATTACATACTCTCGACTGATTGAGCCAAAAAAAAAAAAAGAGGAAAAATCAGTGACGAAGTTCGTCATACAGCAGGGATCGAGTTCCACAGTGCTGTCATCTGCAAGATACGGCGATTCCGATGGACGCCGAACGGCCGGAGCCATGTCCTGACTCCTGAGTCCGACGACTGATGAAAAATTATGTACCCTGCTAGTTCTGTTCTCTTATACTTGTGTTGAATTGCAATGTGAAACGTTAATGATTTGTCATATGCTTTTATCACTACAAACATGAATCCGTCCTATTACGTTCCTCTGTTCTTTTTGCACAGAACTGAAGTGACAATCTCCAAGCATTAGCTTACAGTACTCCCTGTGCTCAGTTGCAACAGAATCTACAGGAATTACATGATCTCATCTGCTTAAGCGGGGGAAAAAGAACAAAGAAAAATAAGCATTCTACTTTGTACAACCATGAAAGAATCAAAGGCCACAAAATTTACATCCTAGCCTGCCGGTGAAGTTCTTTTTACAGCAGGCAGTTCCATAGAGCTGAGATCTGCAGGATACGGAGTCCATAGCCCTAATCCTCCTCTACTCTCCTTCAGTCCCTTCTTCACAATCTCATCTATTGTTTTGGCCCATTCAACTTTGGATGAGTGTTCTCTTGTGTGTCTGTGCAAGATGAACAGTGAATTGTATTCACAGTTAGGGAACATGAAGAACTTAAGAGCATCTCCAAGCCTATGCTCCACGTAGCCAAAGCTGATCTGATCACGTGGCGTGAAAAGATTGACTTCATTGAACCAGAGGCAGCTGAAGAGATCGGTCATCGTTGTATGCTCCCGGATCAGCACTGCTCCCTCCGGCACATCTGCAAGTTATAATTGGGTCTTATAAACAATGTGGATTGGTGGAACAACGAACCAATTTTTCAGAAAATACTAATGTTAAGCAACAAACAGCAGTTGTGTAGAATGTTGTGGGCATATGTGATTGCACTCACCACTAGGCATCTTTTTCTTTGGGCTCCAAGGCTCCATCCCCTCATAATAGTACATCTTCATCTGAAGATCAACCAAAGGACGAGCGTATCGCTTCCGTCGTTTGATTGCATCACCCTCTTCATAGATGCTCCTATGATGCTTATGGACAGCTACTGCAAATGTGTATTTTCCACGCCAGAGATATCTGCAAAGAATTTCCAATGATCATTGATAAAGCAATATGATGTGTCCGAGGTTCCAGATAGAAAGCCAACCTCTCAAGAATAAGCAGTGGATCAACTTTTAGCTCCATTTTCCCATCAATCCAAATGCTATACCAAGCTTGAGGAAATAGCCTGTGCGTTAAAATCTTCGGTATTTTTCCATTCCTTCTGGGTTCGTCAAATGGGAGGCGATGTACCGTTATAAGTCGCCATATACCAACCCATTTTCCTCCAGCACTGTCAATCTTGACGGTGGTGTTCTTTTCAATAAAATCAAGAGATACTTCATCTACCACCATTAGGAAGCAGAACAGCTTCTGAGACCGACGACTAATATTTGATGGCTGATGGGGAATGTCATAGCCATCAAAAACACCAGAGGCAACCACAAATTTGCATTTCTGTATGTACTTGACATCAATGATATCCATATCCGCACCGCTATTTTTCATAAATCCACAGTGCACCTGGGCATATATCACAGGCCAAACACTTTTAACAGAAGGCTTAACTATAAAGCATCGTAACTTAAGATTCAGAAAATGGTGAAAATGAAAAGACTGTAATAAGGTACCGTTTAGAGGAAAATGTGCACTGTTCTTTTGAAAAATGATGAAAATGCAGGCCATATTTTTTTTTATTCTAGGCGCAAAGCAGACAAGCACTAGAAAATTACACTAACTGGTCACCGACATTACAACTCCAGTGTAGATTCTAGTGACTGATCTTTATCATCTATGGACCTTGAAAAATATTAAGCTGCTGATTGGTCCAATACATAGATTATCCATGATAAGTTCTATGCTGTACCAAGTAATTTCTGTCAAGTAGGGTAAGTTTCAGGTAATTTTGATCTCAAGGATGGTTCCGAGACAGTTCGCACATTGTGTGCGCCTCACTGATGTAGTTTGCAAGACACCACTAATGGAAAACAAATGCAAGGTGAAAACATCAAAACTCATGGATGCAGAATGTAGTTTTCCCCATTGCACAAAAAAGAAACTCCTAGTGAAGGTATAGTAAAAGGGTGACTCCTTCACTTTCCTTATGTGCAGTTTGAAACCAGACCCATTCATTTAGCATTCAACAAAATCTGGAAATGCTTCAGTGTCAAACGCCCTAATCTACAAAAGGAGAATCTAACTGATCTTTCAACCAACTGCCGCTTGAGCTATAGCCAAGGTACTAAATAGCATTCGTAGCGGTCGCTATAGCGGCTGCAATAGCGGTAGCGGCCCCTTACCGCTACCGCTACGATGTAGCAGTTTGGATATAGCGGTTTGGAACTTAGCACCCGCTATTTGACGCAGCTAGCCGCTACAGCGGACATGATTAGACGTAGCAGTCCGCTATAGTGGCCGAAGTCTAAAACATAACTAGTTCATTCTTAATTTAAGATATATTTGATCAAGAATCAAGTCTTCGAATACAGTTAAATATCTATTTACACTATTTAAGTTATATGTTTATTTATTAGTCTATTGTTAATTGGTATTTAGTTGATTTGTTAATATGTAAGAAAGTCATTATTTAAGATACACATATATCTAAATTACACGAGATTATTAGATAATATAATTGGAACATAGCGTCTGCTATAGCACCCGCTATCTGCAATCCGCTACGTAGACGTCAATCCGCTACATACCTGCTAACCGCCATTTGTCACCTTGGCTATAGCACAGAAATTAAGAACCAAGAGTGCAAGCAAGTTTAAACAGTACATGCACACATTAAAGGCTAGTAGTTACCTTCATGGTAGAATTCAGTTTAAAGCTTTCTTCCCTCTGTTTCCAGTTTTGACGTCCTCCAAACAGCGGTGAAAGATCTTTATCCTGTTTGTCAACAGTTATATATGACAACTTCTTCACGATTGTGTTGGGAGTCCTCTTTGGGATGGCAACAGCATTTGGATCATCGGCAACAGGTATGGGGCAGCCTGTAGATTGAAGTAACAAATGTGAGGCTACGAAGCAGTCACTGTTTTGGACCCAACAAAAATTTTAAGGCGCGAGTCTTACGGTGGAGCGGTTTCGATGAGAGCCCCATCGAGTCCAACACAGAGAGAACTTTACTGTCTTTTTTGCAAAGGGCTGCAGAGATACAAGGCACACCAATCATGTAATGATAACTGATAAGACAAAGTACCACTATTATGATAGGCAGTCTATGGAAGATCAGAAGGTATTTAACTTCAGAGCAAATAGTCTGAAGAAAATATGTATATTCAGAAGATGTAGCACTGAAACAGCATTATAAATTCAGAATGGAGATTAAGTATTAGAAGAACATATAATTATCATGTCCATGAGCAAGTAAGAAGTGATGAACATTAGCTATAACTCACAAGCAAGACATCTTAACGCACGATTGCACACTGAATATGAAAGGAGACGTGAGAGAACCAACAGAATTAATAGTTATCAGATACTGTTTCCATTCCTTATCGGTGAAGAATATGGATAGGATAACCGGGTCGTCCTGTTACTACTTGAGTTAACTGACTCCCAAAGCAATGTAAGCAAGCAAGCCTCTGCTACTGCTCTACCGATGCATCATCAAGCTCAGGCATTTGGGCATTGTAAAGACGAAGCTGGGCAGAGGCATAGTGCTAGAATATACTGCCAGCAGAACAGGTAAGGAAATTGCAATGGGTCTATGGACAGCAGCGAGGGAAGCCGCGGGGACCTTAGCTAGCTGGCTGACCTGAGAGGAACGTGACGGGGGAGCTGCAGGGCCGGAGGTGGAAGGCGAGTGCGAGGAGCCCGAGCATGGCCCAGGCGATGGCCGACACGAGCACCAGCCGCGCGGCGCCCCTGCGGGACACCACCCGCGTCGCCGCCGCATCCGCCTTCGACGCCGCATCCGTGACGATGCCGCCACCTGTGATGGAACCGAACCGAGCCATCAGATCCGAACAGGGACCGCGAGCGCAGCGCCAATTGGCTGGATCGGGTCGTGTCAGGTCCGTTCAGTGCCTACCTCTGCTTCGCCTCGCCATTCCTCCGCCGCCGCCGCTGCTCCCGTGCGCGGCGAGGGCTTAGGTGACGTCACGCCTACGCCTTAGGGATGGTTGGGGACGCCACGGAGGAAAGCCTGCTTTTTTAGTTACGCCTTGTTTACTTGGAAATTTTTTTTCCAAAAAGTGTTATACACATCAAATCTTGTGATACATGCATAGAGCATTAAATGTAGATGAAAAAAACTAATTACATAGTTTGATTGGAACTCGCGAGACGAACGTTTTGAGCCTAATTAGTCCATAATTAAATACTAATTGCCAAATAAAAACAAAAATACTACAGTAACCAAATTCTCAAATTTCATCCAACTAAACAAGGTCTTAGCTCAAAGGAGCATATGCTTGGCGAAGCTACACAGTGACCAGCGGAAGTTACATATGCACTTATCATATCAAATTAAAAATATATATATATGCTCTGCACTTGTCATACTATGCTAAAAAGGAAAAATGAGAGAAAATAAATGTGAAACCCTAAGCCCGTTAACCATAACATGGAGCACGGAGCTCGTGCACGTGTAGGAGGAACAAGCGTCGCTAAGGAGCCGCTGCCGACCACCCATAACGCAAAGGACAGACGCTCGTGCACGTGTAGAGAGGAGCCGGAGATAGGGCCGTCTCTGGAGGCGTCCGAGCATCAATGTGACTATTCGAGGGTTCGGAAAATCGTTTGGAGAGCAAATATGGAGGAAACAGTTCGAAGAAACATTGCAGCGATATACAGAGACCGGAGAATATTTAGAAAAATATTAAAGCGTGACTTAGTTTTAGACAGAAAGTCTGGTCGGCGGCGTATGTCGCTATCTGGTCGGTGTTGACAGCGAGGACCTGGCGGGCGGTGAGTGTTGGTGAAGGCGACCTCGGAGGTGGTTCTGAGATCGGATCTGCTGTCGCAGGGGCTGGTGTAGCCAGCGATGAACCATCGTCGTCGACCGGCATGGATCTCCACGAGATTGATGACGAGAATGCGCTATTGATTTAAGGTCCATCTGGCTCGCCATGGATCAAGCGCACACCCCTACCTGGCGCATCAACTATTGACAGAATATCGTCGGCAGTCCTCCGATGGGTATCCCACGAAGGTAGATTGATCGGCAGAGGAGCGTGAGATCAAGAACAAGAAGGCAACAGAGACACACGAGTTAGACAGGTTCAGGCTATCAGTATGACGTAATACCCTACTCCTGTGGTCTGTTGGTTTGTATTAGCTATCGTATGATATTGCATAAGTTTAGAGGGGATCCCTGCCCGCCTTATATAGTCCGGGGAGCAGGGTTACAAGTCGGTTAGATCTGAGAGATAATAAAAAAGTAATAACTAATTACAGGAATCTTGGGATCATACATATCATAATAGATCTCGTAGTATCTTCATGATATCTTCCCGGTGTCTTGCGGGAGGCACCGAGCAGAGTCGTGCCCTGCAAGGCTTCGTCTTGTGGGCTAGGCCACCCCTAGGGGCGCAGCCCATGTGATCTGTCGTGGGTATCCGGGGTCGTACACCCCACAGACCGCCTCGGAACCATAGACCATGAAGAAAGGTGTGTAGCCGGTCGCCCAGCTGGGAGTCGTCCTCAAGCTCTAGAGTGCCACGGGAAGCTCCGCAACCCATCGTCCACCAAATTTGTTCAGTCGGTTGAAGATCCTAGGCTTAAGGCCTTCCAAGACCATGCCATTTGTGCGCTCAACCTGCCCATTCATGTGAGGGTGTGCCACAACGGCCCAATCAACACGGATGTGGTAGTCATCACAAAATCAGAGGAATTTTTTCCTAGTGAACTGTATGTCGTTGTCTGTGATGATGGAGTTCAGGACTCCAAAGCGGTGGACGATGTTGAGGAAAATTGCACGGTCTACTCAGATTTGATCACGGAGATCGGTCGAGCCTCTATCCATTTTGTGAACTTGTCCACCGCGACAAGCAAGTGCGTGTAGCCCTCGAGCGCTCTTTTGAGAGGTTTGACCAGATCAAGCCCCCAGACCACGAACGACCATGTGATAGGGATCATTTGGAGTGCATGGGCTAGCAGGTGGGTTTGATGAGCATAGTACTAACACCCTTCGCAAATACGCACAATTTTCTCGGCGTTGGGCACCATGGATGGCCAGTAGAAGCCCTATCGGAATGCATTTCTAACCAAGGTTCTGGGTGCGGCATGATGTCCGCAGACCCCACCATGGATGTCCTTTAGTAGTAGCCTCCCTCATTCGATGGGGATGAAACACTATAGGATCATGGTGTGGCTTTGCTTGTAGAGCTCCCCCTCAATAATGACGAAGGACTTAGCGCGACGTGTGAGCCATCGGGCCTCCGTTTTGTCCGTCAGGAACACCTTGTAGAGGAGGTTATTGAGGTAAGGTGTCCTTCAGTCAGCTAGAGGGTCAGGCTCTGCCACTGGATCTTCATCAAGCTCCATGACTTTGGGGTCAAAAGGAGCCAATGGTTGGTCAGCCCTAGAGCCCAGGGCAGGTGGCCCATCACCGGTCTATTCCCGCTCCTCGTAGCAGGCCAAGAGCTTGTACTGATCGCTGGCGGAGACGCCCATTGGTGCTGGCTCTTGATCGAATGCTATTTTCACTAGCGTGTCAGCCGCCTGATGGGTAGGTGAAAACTCTAGTTTGATTTTGGTGAATTGATGAAACCCTAAGTGATAACCTAGTTTATCAAGTGATCATAAGATAGGTAGCACATTCCAAGTGGTGTAGCAAATGAAGATCATGACATGATGATGGTGATGCCATAATGATGATCAAGTGCTTAGACTTGAAAAGAAGAAAGAGAAAAACAAAAGGCTCAAGACAAAGGTATAAATGGTTGGAGCTATTTTGTTTTGGTGATTGGGACACTTAGTGAGTGTGATCACATTTAGGATCGATAGCCGTACTATTAAGAGAGGTGAAACTCATATCAAAATACGGTTATCAAAGTGCCACTAGATACTCTAACTCATTGCATATGCACTTAGGATATAGTGGAGTGCTAACACCCTTGAAAATGTTTGTGAAAATATGCTAACACATGTACACAAGGTGATACACTTGGTGGTTGGTATATTTGAGCAAGGGTTGGAAACTTCACCAGTGAAGTGTCCGCCCATAGAGTGCGGACAGTCCGACGGTGCCACCGATGATCTATATAGAAAAGACAGAGGTCACTATAAGTGATCGGACGCTGGTCTCGATAGGACCAACATGTTCGATCAGTGGTAGCAGTGAGCGTGCGATTTCAGTCTCATGACCGGACACTGGCGCAAGAAATGATCGAACGCTCAGGGCCTGAGTCTGGTCAGTATGACATATGATGACATATGCCGCGCATAGGGGAGACGTTGAGTGACCGAACGCTGGGTGAGTCCGGTCGAGCATAACCAAACGTGTTCGGTCGTGATTTTCGCCTCTGGTACCTTACTAGAAATGATTGGACGCTGGGCTCCTACGTCTGGTCACTTCGAGCAGCGTGTCCGGTCACTACTTAAATGTACTAATGACCATTGAGATCAGGCGATCAGTGTTTGAAGCCGATGAAACATGGCAAGCATCGGGCGACTGGACGCTGGGGTCCTGCGTTTGGTCAATCTAATTGGAGCATTCGGTCACCCCAAGTAGTGCCCAGTGAAGGGGTACAACAGCTCTATTTCGTGGAGGCTTCTATTTAAGCCACATGGCCGGCTCTAGCTCACTCTCTTGGCCATTTGCATTGATATAGTAACTTTGTGAGCTTAGCCAAAGCCCTCCCATTCATCTCCATCATAGATTCAACATCTTTATGAGATTGGAAGTGAATCCAAGTGCATTGCTTGAGTGTTTGCATCTAGAGGCACTTGGTATTCGTGTTTCTCTGCGGGATTTGCTTATTACTCTTGGTGGTTGCCACCACCTAGATGGCTTAGAGCAGCGAGGATCATCGAGCGAAGGTTGGTGATTGTCTTTGGCTCCGATCGTGGTGATTGTGAGGGGTTCTTGACCTTTACCCGGCGGAGAGCCAGAAGGTACACTAGTGAATTCCTCGTGGCTTGTGTGATCCTAATCTTGTATTGGTTGTGCAGCACCCTATTGAGGGTTTGGCGTGTGATGCCAATTAGCGCGTGAACCTCTAAGTGAGTGAATCACCACAACGAGGACTAGCTTGCCGGCAAGCAAGTGAACCCTGGTAAAAAATCATTGTGTTCATCGTTTGATTCCGAGGTGATTGGTGTTCATTGGTATTCATTCTTGTGATTGATTGGTTCACTCCTCGACATGGCAGTATAACCATCTTGCTCACTCTCTTTATATTACCGCAAACTAGTTGTCAAGCTCTTTAGTGTAGCTTGTTGTGAGAGCTTGTTAGTTTGGTTAGTGTGGCTCTTTAGTTAGCATTTAAGAGTGCACTAACTTAGTATAGTGACATAGCTATTGTGTGGATAAAAACTATATAAACTAGAAATATGGTAGGTGGCTTGTATTTTTAGTAGGCTAGCGCAACACTTGCTTCGCCTTATAATTGTCTAACCGGTTTGTTAAGTGTTGTTGTAGAAATTTTTAATAGGTTATTCACCCTCCTCTAGCCATTAGGATCTTTCAGCAGGTTGATCTGCCCAAGCAGTATGACTTGTTTCCCCGACACGATGCTGTGGAAAGGCGCCCTGGTTGGTCGAACACACAACCGGTCGATGCCCATGGCATCAAGCGTCTTGGCGTACATGATGTTGAGGCCACTGCGTCCATCCATCAGCACCTTGGTGAGCCGTTTCGTGCCAACAATTGGGTCGACCATGAGCGAATACCTTCCTAGCTGTGGGATGCTCTCTGAGTGGTCGGATTAGTCAAAGGTGATGGTAGACTCTAACCACCAGAGGAAAGATGGCGTGGCTAGTATGGCCACGTAGACCTCGCAACACATGAGCTTTCAGCGGCACTTGGAGTCATAAGCCGTCGCCCCACCAAAGATCATGAGGCAACCATCTAGCATCGGAAAGCCACCATCCTTCCCCTTAGCATCATCCGCCACTGGCTTAGGCTTCTTCCTCTAGTCCACCTTTTTGGAGCCACCAGATAGGAAATGCTTTATGAGGCATAGTCCTTGTATAGTTGCTTTATGGGGAAGGTGTGGTTCGGGCATGGCCCCTCGAGTAGCTTCTCGAAGTGGTTGGGAGCACATTCGGTAGGTGCTCGGCTGCATTTCCATCAGTAACACCCATGAGCGAGCCCTTGTGTCGCTACTTCTCCTTCTTCTTGTTCGGGTGATTGGAGACACCCTCGACGGTGTCCTCATTCCGCTTCGCTTTGCCCTTGGGGCGGTCAAAAATTGCTCCGACCACCTCCACGCCTGAGGCGTGGCTGGTCATGATGTCGAGGAGCTCCTTGGTGATCCGAGGACCCTTGCATCCTAGCTTGTGGACTAGGGACTCACAGATGGTTCTAGATAGGAAGGCTCTATTGACATCGGCATTGGCGACGTCGGGCAACTCGTTGCATTGCCTGGAGAAGCGTTGGATGTACTCGCGGAGAGTTTCTCCAAACTTCTATCAGCAATTCTTCAGATCCTAGGGGTTCCCAAGGCACATGTAAGTGCCCTGCAAATTTCCCACAAAGATCTCCTTCAGGTCCACCCAGCTTTGAATCTGGTTGGGCAGAAGGTGGTCCAGCCATGTTCATGCCGAATTGGCCAGGAACAAGGGGAGGTTACGGATAATGAAGTAATCACTATCTGTACCACCAGCTTGATAAGCAAGCTGGTAATCCTCATGCCACAGGCCGGGGTTCATTTCCTTAGAGTATTTCAGGATGTTGGTCGGTGGTCGATACTGTAGCGAGAAAGCTACTTTGAGGATATGCCGGCCGAAAGCCTAGGGCCTCGGTAGATCAGGGCTCAGGCTCTGGTCCTCATCGTTGTCATAGCATCCGCCATGACAAGGGTGGTAGTCATGGCCAACCTCCTCTCTCTTGTCCCCCCCCATCCATGCCTGTGGGCGTCCAGGGTGTTACGTGCGTCACGGTTGGGGCCGAGACACTCATGCAACAGGACCATGGCAAGCCCCTCACCATCGTGTGGCGCTTGGTGGATATGTCTTGTCCATGTTGTCCCAAAGACACGTGCTGACTAGCATCGAGCTCATGTCATTGAGACAGTGAGCTTTCCACCTGCTACACCGCTACGCGCTCGAGCAGCGTGCGGATCTCATGATGGGCGCAATGGACTTTGAGTGTTGTGGGCTCTAGGAGCCCTCGGAGCAAGGCCGCTATGGCCGCTATGTTTTGGCTTGCCCGAGCGAAGTACGGGTGCCCTCCATCGTCCTCGAAGATCCTCCGGTTTACGTCACGAGCGTCGACGCATGCACAACCACCGTCTCTGCGGTGTTCAATCTCGCGCTCGAGCTCCATATGCTCCTGCTCTAGCTAGAGTCGTGCATCCTCGATCTCCTTGTGTTGTGCCCTTAGCTGCTCCACTCATAGGCAAGGCAGGGCCCCTACATCTCCCATGACCTCATCATCGGGGTCATCTATAGGTGATGTAGACTAGGCCTGATCTTCTGAAAGGTATGATAGCATTGATTGGTGGAGACTCGATGTTCATGATCTAGGCTTCGAACTAAGACTGATTCGGACCCCCGCAACTGTTACACCACTGCTCCGTTGGTTATTAACCATGCGAACGTGATTGACCTCGTCGAGAAGGCTTTCCTACAAGCGAATCGAGAACACAAGCAAGAACGGGATAAACATAATCTAAAATTACAAATAAATATGAGGCTTATGAAAATAAGGAGTTCATGTTTTTATTCGAAAGGACTAATCGCCACAGGCGAATAAGATCAAGAACTGGGGCCCTGGTTCACAGTAAGCGGCCTTAGCGGCGACAGTTGTAGCAAAACGATGTCTGTTTCATAAGGAAATCAAGAACTAAACAAAACCCAAACCCTAAGGAGAGTGATGACTAGTATTTATAGAGTCTTGGGCGTCAACCCCCCTGGATGCGCCCCCTAATGGGCCCAAACACGATACACGGTCCAACGGACCAAAAGACGATGTTGCAGCACCCTGACAGATTCTGGACGCTGACTTGTTTCAACGATTCCCGTTGATTCTGAAGAGCTTTTGATGTAAACCAATTGGGTTCACTTCCTTATCCAATTAGCTTTCCATCCATATGTGGACCATCGAAAATGGAGTCCGGATGCATCCTGGGTGACCAGTTTAAGGCAGACTGGTCCTAGAGCCCGAGCCAGACTCAAACTTGAGTTGGACTGGACTTCCACCATGAAAAAGATGAATTGGACGTCCATGCTGGACCTCCTCCTCTCCTTAGCTTGTATGCTATGAAGTAGTGATGTCCTCATCATCCTCCCTTTCTTGAATTGAAGTCATCCTCGACTAAAGTAGATCGTCTTCTCCATTGGATGACAACAATGATGGTTCCGGAAGAAGACGTTCATCTTGGCGCCCCATCCTTCGCAAAGGCGGCTGCCAAGGTGGCTTCCCTATTGGGAATTCATCCTTCTTCTCCTACAAAAGGTTAGTACCAACAAGAGGCATAGCACTAGGAGTAGGACCAAGTGGACATATAGGCGATGTACAAGTTAAAGCATAACAAGGTTCATCATGATCAGCAAGAATAGATTTAAGAGCAAATAAAACTTCTTTCATGTTACTTGATGGTTCATTTGTTGGTTTGCTAAAGTCTTTATCATGGCCTTTCTTTTTCTTTTCAGCAAGTTCCTTTTCATATTGCACAATTTCAGCAGATGTTAAAGGAAGTAAAGCAATGATCTTTCCTTTAAACATAAAAGTATATCTATTTTGCCTACCATGATGTACAACATTATTATCATATTGCCAAGGACGGCCTAACAAAAGTGAATAATCTTGCATAGGCACGACATCAAAATTAGCATAATCATGGTATGACCCGATAGAAAATTGCACACGAGTAGATTGTGTTACCTTTGCCTTACCACTATTGTTGAATCACTAAACATGGTATGAATGTAGAAGAGCACGTGTAGATAAACCAAGAGTCTTGACAAGCTTAGAACTTACCAAGTTATTGCTGCTCCCTCTATCAATTATAGCACGAACATGGAAATTATTGACAATGAGGAACATTTGAAACAAATTATAGCGTTGTAACTTGTCTACTGGCTCAACTTGTGTACTCAAAATACGTTGAACAAGGATTGATTTGTAGTCTGCAGTGCATGCCACACTATCAATTACCTCATCAGGATCTTTAGCACTATCCGCAAATTTATCTACATAAAGATTAGTTGCAAGTGCAAATTCATTCTCTTCATCACTAGCACTAGCATACCCACCATCATCAGTAGCAATATATACGCGTTTGCTGGGGCATTCTTTAGCAATATGTCCCATACCCTTGCAGCGGTGGCATACAACTTTAGAAGAGCTGCTAGAGGAAGGTGTAGCAGATTCACTAGAAGAAGGTGTGATAGGAGAATTCTTCTTTACAGGTGCTGATGGTGTCTGCACATTAGAAAATTTACTCACCTCGATTGGACGTGAAGGAATGGATGGAGTCGTGGATGGAGTCGTGGATCACCTAGGTTGTCGTCCCTGTACTTCCCTTTCAGCTTTAATAGCATAATGATATAATTGGGAAAATCTAGTCCATTCTTTATAGTCAAGAACATCCTGTATTTCACGACGTAAACCTCCAAAAAATCTAGAACACTTATCCATATCATCCTCTTGTATGTTACTACATGCTAGACCAATTAAAAGCTCCTGATAATATTCCTCAATAGTTTTACTACCTTGATTTAAACGTTGCAGTTTTAATCGCAGATCACGCTGATAGTATGGAGGAACAAATCTTGATTTCATTCGTCATTTAAGTACAGTCCAGGTTTGAGATATTTGAGCATTAGCATTAGCATTATTGCAAATATCATTCCACCAGAAAAGAGCAAAACTAGTAAACTCACTAGTAGCAAGTTTAACTCTATATTCTTTAGGTATTTAATGGGAGCTAAATTTTTGATCTACAGCCATCTCCTAATCTAAATATACTTCAGGATCAGCAGAACCAAAAAAAGGAGGTATCTTAAACTTAGTTTTAGAGAAAGGATCATTATTACCTTGGTTGTTACCTCCCATACCGTGTCGGTTAAAGTTTAACTGATTACGGTTATGTGCATCCTCAGCACGTCGGTGAGCTTCGGCTTCAGCCTCAGCCTCCGCGCCACCATTGTCCTCCTCAGAGAGATCATCATCTTCTTCTTCAGGACGTGGTTTAGGCTGTCATTGTTCAACATCTTCAATCCTCTTGGCCAAATTGGTGATTTGTTGAAGGATCTCATTGAACTTGTCATCAAGAACGGCATGAAGCTCATTCTTAGAAACATAGTCATTGAAATCCGTAGGTGCGTCATCGTTTCCTTGGCCGCTGCCTCTGGCTTTTCCTGACATGGTTAGTAGAAAGGAAAAGACAACACAAATAGTATTATCCCTACCAACTACTTAGGTTGTGGACAAGGAAAAATAAGGTACTCAACTCTCAAGCGTCTTACCATGGTCTTACAAGTGTTCTTACCAAAGCAACTGGCGGTGCAATCGGTCGGTGACTGTGATACCATTGTAGCTTGAGTGTAACAGTTGCAAGGCGAACCTGTACTTAGTTAGAAGAAAGTGGAGCTTGGATAGGCATAATATAGTAGCAAGGAAAAACAATATTTGCAACTGAATAGCAAAGCTGAATAAGTATCCCAAGTACTTGTCTTAGTTGCTGGCCTACTCACGTTCCAAGTATCAGATGTATCAAGTGATGTGAACAGCAAAAATATGATTAGGAACAAGGTAGAAATCAGCACACGCAAACACAGCTCAAATGACGCTCTCTATGTGCTCCTCTAGATATTGTTCCACTTTTGCCTCTCTTTTTTTCTCTATTTTTGGACTGTCGTTGTTTTTTGAGATTCTTCGACTTTTTCTTTTTATTTTTTTATATTTTTTCTTCACTTAGGAGCATAAAAGAAGTAACCACAGAAAATATGAGCTTATACAAGTGAAAGACGTGGCATGTGGAATTTTTAGAAGACGTGCTCGAAATCGACAAAGACCTTGTGACCACGAAAAGAGGATCTTATGACCACTTTTTGACCAAAATAAAAATCTCTGACCCTAATAATTAGGGGATGGACGGATTCAAAAAAATTTCTGATCGATTTTTATATATGAAATGTCAAAATCCGAGTTCGTATGCGAAAACTAGACCAGTTTTACGAACGCATTCCAAATTAGAGGACAAAATAGGAACAATACGCGCAAAATTGGTCACGACAGCAAGGATTTGATGGAAATAGTGAAGACAAGTGTAACAAATAAGATGGCGTGGACTAGGGTTTGATGAATACAAAGGAATCAACAAGACTTGGAGATGTCACGAATTATGATGAAAAATAAAGGGGAAACACAAACTGAATTAAAAATAATCTAAAATCAGCAACAAGGACTTGATCTAGGGCACAAACTCAACAACACAAAACAAAGACGAACTTGCACGGCATAATGAGGCTATAGGACAAGGAATATATGATGATGTATATTTTTTTGGCTTTTTATGGACCATAGGTAATGCAAAATCAGTAACAATCTAAAGGGGGAAACAAAGTTATACCTAACGGACAACAAGGTCTCTGATACCACTTGATTTAGACTAGGCTCGATCTTCCGAAAGGTATGATAGCGTCGATTGGTGGAGACTCGACATTCACAATCTAGGCTTCGAACCAAGACTGATTCGGACCCCCGTAACCATTACACCACTACTCCGTTGGTTATCAACCATGTGAACGCGATTGACCTCGCCGAGAAGGCTTTCCTGCAAGCGAATCGAGAACACAAGCAAGAATGGGATGAACGCAATCTGAAATTATAAATAAATATGAGGCTTATGAAAATAAGGAGTTCAAATCTTTATTCGAAAGGACTAATCGCCACAGGCGAACAAGATCAAGAACTGGGGCCCTGGTTCACAGCAAGCGGCCTTGACGGCGATAGTTGCAGCAAAACAACGTCTGTTTCATAAAGAAATCAAGAACTAAACAAAACCCAAACTCTAAGGAGAGCGACAGCTGGTATTTATAGAGTCTTGGGCGTCAACCCCCTTGGACGTGCCCTCTAATGGGCCCAAACACGATACACAGTCCAACGGACCAAAAGACGGTGTCGCAGCACCCTGATAGATTCTGGACGCTGACTTGTTTTGACAATTCCTGTTGATTCCGAAGGGCTTTTGATGTGAAACTAATTGGGTTCACTTTCTTATCCAATTAGCTTTTCATCCATATGTGGATCATCGAAAACGGAGTCCGGATGCGTCCTAGGTGACTAGTTTAAGGTAGACTGGTCCTGGAGCCCGAGCCGGACTCGAACTTGAGTTGGACTGGACTTCCACCATGAAAAATATGAATTGGACGCCCATGCTGGACCTCCTCCTCTCCTTGGCTTGTATGCGATGAAGTAGTGATGTCCTCGTCAGTAGGAGTGGCCCCTCCCTCGTGGATGCTTTCGATGTGTCCCTCGGTAGTGTCTACCATGAAACATTCTCGTGAGGGGTGATGGCTTCCCCTGTTGGAGTTAGAGTCAGAGATCATCTCTGAATCTCTCGTGAGAAGGTGTGGAAAGATTCCATGATGTAGTTCATCATACCCACGAATTCATCATCCATGGGGGTGGGTGCATGCGCTATGCTATGAGGTGACCAATGGTCCTTGTGGCATTGCGTAGACCGAACAGAAATGTTGTTGGGGCGTTCTAGGTGAGGTATTTCAGAGAGAGCGGCTCCCCTCCGGCAAGTTGCATCATGACATTGGCGAAGAAAAAGGTGAGGTAGCACAGGTCCTCCTGGGATGATCGGGGTCATAGAAAGGCGTTGAGCTGGCGCTCCAGCCTCCCATAATCGAAGCTGAGGAGCTGGTTGCTCCTAGGGGCACGGGCCTCTCAGGCGTGCAGCTACAGCTCTTCGAGGGCCTCAATGGTTGTGTCAAGGCTAGTGGAGCAAAGAAGTTGGATGGGGGTGGGAGCCCATGCCAGCTCTCCCTCTGTGGTGACAAAGAAATCTAGTCTCCTAAAGCGCATGTGCATGCCTAGGACCCAGCTGACACCATGGCTGGCCATCCATGGCCTATTGTGGACGACAAGATGGACAAAAGGCCCCTACCTGGCGTGCCAACTGTCGGTGTTTTGAATCACCGACTAGTAAATTTGTGATTTGCGTGTCTAGCCTGGATGATATGCTTGGAGGACACAAGGGTTTATAATGTTTCGGGTGGAATGTCCCTATGTCTAGTTTGAGGTTGCCCATGTTACCGACAGTTGTTTGTAGTAGGGGTTACAAATGGGCGAGAGAGGGAGAAGGTCCTAAGTCTCTGATGGAAGGATCGAATGGAGTTGAGTCTAGTTCAACTTGTTCAGTCGTTTAGCCATGCCTTCATGGAGCGTCCTACTTCCCTTTTTATAGATGAAGGAGAAGGCACAGGTTACACGAGAGAGAGAGAGAGAGAGAAGCGAGGAGGAAGAAGGCCTTTGGGGTCACAGCGCCCTTCATCTCCTTTATGCGGGTCCCGCCGGTCTTATAGATGATGATGGGGATGGCTCCATTTCGTGACCCTGTTCATCACTGGCGCCATATGTGGGCATCATCAGCCAGTCATGGCACTCCATTCCATCCTAGCGGGTGACATGATTAGCATATACCCTCGTCGGAAGTCATACAGTAATTAGGTAGCGTAGCGCCAGCATGCCCGACATTGTTGGCGACGTGAGTCCTCAAGTATTGCCCATCATGGCCATGGGTCACATCAAGATGCCCCTACTCCCTTTTTAGGATTAGAAGTTTGACCCTGGGTTCGTACTCTTAGACCCATAGTGGTTGGAGGTGGTACGAACCCCGGTCGGGCGAGGCGGAATCCCCTTTCAAGGGGTCTGGCGAGGCGAAGTCCATGCCCGAAGGGTCTGACGAGATAGGGCCCGCACCCTCGGGGTTAGGCGTGATGGAGCTCACACCCTCGGGGTCGGGCGAGACAGGAACCACACCCTCGGGGTTAGGCATGATGAAGCTCATGCCCTCGGGGTCAGGTGGCACGGAACCCACACCCTTGGGGTCAGGCGAGATGGAACCCATACCTTCAGGGTCAAGCGAGACCAAAATACGCTCTTGACCATCCGGGCAAGTTAGCGTTCATGGCCATTAGCTTCCTTCTTCTAGGTATCCCTAATATTGATACCCAATAGGCGTCTACACCAAAATCGCCTTCGCAAACACCTTTGTCAAACTAAAATAACTTGCCTCCATCAACACATCGACACGAGGGGATTCATTGACACCTTCGGCATCTACACCAACATCGCCTCCACCAAACACCTTTGCTAGAGGGCCTTTTCAAACAACTTCTATGAACCACAATAACATGCCTCCATCAACACTTTGGTAGGAGGGGCTTTGCCAACATCTTCGATGGACCTCTACGACTCGCCTTCGCTAACACTTCAGCAAGAGGGCCTTCACCATCATCTTCACCCACTTCAATGGCTCGAGAGCCTTCATTGACACCTTCAGCATCAATGCCCATGATGAATTAACTCCATCACCAAGCTCGAGGGGCTACACTGACTCCTTCGACACTGAGGTCTACTATACTTTCATCAACCACTTTGGCTCGAGGGGCCCAATTAGAACTAGTGTAGTGGCATGTAAAACTGACCCCCACCAAGGGGCCACTTGTAACTATGTCTGTTGCCTATATATATAGCGCCCAAGGGCATGAGGGCAAGGGACTCTCACCCTAGCCATCTTCCTGATATTTCTTATACTCCACATGATTGCTTTTATTTCATATATGTACCCTTTTGAGCTTTGCTCCCCTTCTATGTTTGGTTTTTGCGTATGCCCTGTAATTGATGTATCCTTTTGTTATCATGCATGTAAGCAGCATAAAAATATGTCTCTGAATTCATTGCGGACAGTGATAGAAAATTGGCTGTGATATAAAATTTGGCAGAAAAAGTGAGAGAATGCATCGTCTATGATAAAGACATCATGCTAGTTTAGCATTCAACGGTAGAAGTTTTTCATGGACATTCACTCGATTTAATATGGGGAACATTTTGATTTGAAAGATATGATTGTGATAAATGATGAAGATGTTAGGTTTATTAAGCCACCTATGCCAATACAGGAGGAGTTCAATTCCAACCAACACAGCTAATGTATTCCATAAGATTTATTGGTTTAAATTCTAGTCTGCAGAAGGTGTCTCTCATCCATTTGTACCAACAAACAATGGAATTCTTTCATTCAAGAGTGAAAGCCCTAGTTTGGTTTTGGATAATTGATGAAACCTAAGCACTAACCTTTGTCATGAGTAATGATATGAGCTAGGTTGGTGCAATCCAAGCGAGGAGCATGGTGGCACTCAAATGGTGATGTTGATCACATGAAATGATGAGATGGCCACATGTGATGATGATCAAGTGCTCAACTTGGAAAAGAAGAAAAAAAAACAAAACCCTATGGAGATCAAGGCAAAGGTATAATTAGGGATTTTATTCTAGTAATCAAGACACTATAGAGAGTGTGGTCATATTTAGGATAGATGGCTGTACTATTAAGAGGGGTTCTTAACTAGACAATTCAGTCATCTAGTGCCACTAGGTATTGGACTTCATGCATTGCATTTAGGCCTAGTGCACATCGGAGATCAAGCAAGCAAAAATATTTATCAAAAATGTTTTGAGAAATGCTAACTTGGCTCTAATATGTTTTGAGAAAACACTTTGAGAGTTAGCATCACTTGCGGGGAGTAGCTCGAGTTGACGTGGATCGAAACACGACAAAGTTTGTAACTCGGAGAGCTAGTGGTGGTGTCTGGGTGGCATCGCCACCCCTTGTCCGGTGCACCATCACCCCTGTGGCGGTGCCCACCAGGACCTGACAGAGAAGGGCCGTTGTGGGGTGGTCACCGGACATGACGGTGTTCACCACCATGGGCATGGCGGTGCACCGTCACTACCTGTTCGGTGCCACCGCCTTGCTTTTCCCAAGAGCAGGAGAAGGTAAGGGGGCACCGCTGAAAGGTCCTTGTCTGGTTTTGGTAATTGAGTGACAACCTAGGTGGACTAATTGTGTTTATGTGAGATACACAGGTGATTAGTCCACAGGTACATGTGTGTGAGCAACATATGCCATGAAGGTGAAAATGGCTTGGAGATGTTGCAAAGCTCACACATGTGATGATGAAGGAGCTTAAATGCACATGAGACATGACATTGAGTCATGTGATCAAGGTGGAGAAGATCAAGACAAGACTTGGCTTGATAGACCGGTTGCAAGCGTGAAGGGCAAGTCGAAGGCTTTGGAGTGATGGACCGCGTGGCGGTGAAGCTTGAGCAAGACTTGGCGCCGATGGATGATGGCAACGGTGAAGAGCAAGTAGAGTCAAGATCGATGAACCAATATGATCATGTGATGATATGAAGTGGATCATATCATTGTTGATCGTGTTGGTGCATGTGTTGCATCGACATTGAAGGAGATGGAATGGAATGCGCAAGGCAAAGGTATAATCTAGGGCATTTCATTTCACCGGTCATAGGTGTGTAGAGAAGTTTATGACCAGGTTTAGGATAGATGGCCGTACTATCAAGAGGGGTAAACTTGTTTGCATATCGGTCATCTAGTGCCACTCGAGTGATCTAACTTTGCATTGTCGCTAGGATCGAGTGGCGTGGCAAGTTGAGTGGCTAACATCCTTTGGGAAATGATTGTGAAAATGCTAACACACATACACATGTTGGTGTACACTTGGTGGTGTTGGCACATTTACAAAGGAGATGGTGTTTGCAGGGGTGAGATGGGTTTGGGTCGGGATTTGGCGCTTTCGGGAAAATGGAATGCCTATTTTCTATTGCGCCGGATGCAAATTCTTGTGGTTAGCACACTTGAGCAAGGGTGAAGAGAATGGAGAAGATGCTAGCGTCGGTCAACTGACCGGACGCTGGATCTGAATGCACCGGACGCTGGAAGGCTGCGTCCGGTCAGGCTAACGTACGGTGATGTAGTAGCTGGAGAGTGACCGGACGCTGGCTGCGTCCGATCACGTTCGACCGGACGCGTCCGGTCATGCTCAGGAGCTTACTGGAAACGACCGGACGCTGGGGGTTCAGCGTCCGGTCAGTTGAAGCTGGAGTGTCTGGTTAGGTCAAGTGACCGTTGGAACCGGGACACGTGGTCGTCTGTGGGCGACCGGACGCTGAGGTCCAGCGTCTGGTCAACACGACCGGAGCGTCCGGTCGGCCCGACCGTTGCCCAGTGAAGGGGTAACAGCTAGTTTAGCCCTTGGGGCTATAAATAGAAGTGGCCTTCGGCCATGGCTGGTGTGGAGCACCTCAAGGGACTTAGTGTCCATGCTTGTGAGTGCTTGGGAGCCCTCCATCACACATATACTTGATAGTGATCATTCGATTGTGTGAGTGAGCGATTTTAGTGCGATTGCATCGTGAGGTTGCATCGAGTGGCACTAGGTGATCGAGTTGCAAGCCGGTGGTGCTTGTTACTCTTGGAGGTTGCCACCTCCTAGACGGCTTGGTGGTGGTCTCCGTCGAAGCGCGCAAGAAGCTTGTGCGGCGCTCCGGAGAAGTGCTTGTGAGGGGCATTGTGCTCGCCCTGCGGGAGCCACGAAGAGCAACTCTAGTAAAGCGTGTCATTGAGCTACCCTCACTCAAGGGGTAGGTTCTTGCGGCGCCCGACGTGCGGGCTTAGCGGGTGATGCTAATTAGTCGCCGAACCACCAAGTGAGCGGTCGACACAACGGGGACTAGCGTGTTGGCAAACACGTGAACCTCGGGAGAAAAATCATCGTGTCAACCTTGTTCTTCCCATTGGTTTGCATCCCCATTACACAAGCTTGCAATTACTTTTATACATATTAAGCTTGTGTAGTTGCTCTTGTAATTAGATAGCTTGTGTAGCTTGCTAATTACCTTCTTGCTTGTGTAGCATAGAAGTAGCTCCCTTGCGTGGCTAATTTGGTTTTAGTAACCTTATTAGTCACATTGCTTAGTTAGTGTAACTAAGTATTTGCGCTCTCTAATTAGGTATTGGTTGCCTTGTTATTGAGCATTGCTAGTGAGCTTAGTTAGCTTTGTACTTTTGCTTACTAGCATGTGTAGGAGCTCCCTTGTCGCTTAAAGTACTAGTGGCATAGGTTTGTGTAACCTTGCTCCTAGAATTGTTTAGGAGAGCTCTAGCTAGCCCGGCACCTTTGTTGCAAAATTGTTATCTTTACAAGGTGCTAGTGAACATATATAGTGGGGTGTAGTCTTGGCTAGACCGTTAGTTTAAATTCTGCATTTGTATCGGTTAGCCGACGCGATTAAGTTGTAGAAAAGACTATTCACCCCCCTTCTAGTCGCCATCTCGACCCTTCAACCGCCATGGGCACCGCCGTGCCATGTCTGGTGCACCGCCCCTTTTATCTAGAGAGGGGTGATTTCGGGGTGTTGGCTAGGGTGGCATCGCCACCCCCTGTCCATGTCCGGTGGCCCCGCAGAAGCTGACTCAAAGGGGTAATGGCTCTATTTGCTTGTGTGGCTATAAATAGAGGGTGTGGCTGGCCTTGGCCACTCTCTTGGTACCTCATACACATGTGCACACCCTTTGGAAGCTGAGCAACACACTTCACTCACTTGTTCACTTGATTTCATCATCTTGAGTGAGATTGGAGAGCCTCTAGTGCACTGCATTGAGTTGCATCATCTTGTGGCACTAGTTGGGTGATTTGGGCTGGTTGTGAGCTTGTTACTTTTGGTGTTTGCCGACATCTAGACGGCCCGGTGTTGGAGGATCATTGTGCGGAGTTGGTGATTGTCTCTGGCCTCGATTCGTTGCTTGTGAGGGGTCTTGTGCTTTCCCCCGCGGAGCACCAAAAGCAACTCTAGTAAATTGCTTGTGTCATTGAGCTACCTCATTTGTGGGTAGGTTCTTGCGGCGCCTCTTGTGGTGGGTGAAAGTTCCTAATATGGCTAGAGGGGGGGGGGTGAATAGCCTATTTAAAATCTATAAATCAACTAGAGCAATTTGATTAGTATGACAAATAGTGTAATGCAAACTTGCTCTAGCTCTACAAGGGTTGCAAGCCACCTATCCAATAATTCTAGTTACAATGATTACTTAGGCACACAACTTCCAAAGTAATTACTCACTAAGATCTCTCAAACTTGCTACTCTAAAGAGCTCAACTAGATGAATGTAAATAATAAAGCAAGCTCTCAATTCTAATTACACTAAAGAGCTTGTATCAACTAGTTTGCAAGAATATAAATAAGTGAGTATGGTGATTATACCGACGTGTAGGGGATGAACCAATCACAAGAAGAATATATATCCAATCACCGGGAGAATGCCAAAGACAAGAGACAATTGATTTTCTCTCGAGGTTTACGTGCTTGCCAACACGCTACGTCCCCGTTGTGTCGACCAACACTTGGTGGTTCGGCGGCTAAGAGGTGTTTCACAAACCTCATCCACACGATAGGACACCGCAAGAACTGACCCACAAGTGAGGTAACTCAATGACACGAGCAATTTACTAGAGTTACCTTTTGGCGCTCCGCTGGGGAAGGTATAACTCCCCTCACAATCACCGGAGACGGCCATGAACAATCACCACCTCGTGCCGATCCTCCACCGCTGCACCGAGCCATCTAGGTGGTGGCAACCACCAAGAGTAACAAGCGAAATCCGCAGCGCAACACGAATACCAAGTGCCTCTAGATGCAATCACTCAAGCAATGCACTTGGATTCTCTCCCAATCTCACAAAGATGATGAATCAATGATGGAGATGAGTGGGAGGACTTTGGCTAAGCTCACAAGGTTGCTATGTCAATGAAAATGTGCAAGAGATAGAGCTTGAGCCGGCTATGGGGCTTAAATAGAAGCCCCCATGAAATAGAGCCGTTATACCCCTTCACTGGGCACACTGCGGGCTCTGACCGGACGCTCCGGTCATACTGACCGGACTCTAGACATAGCGTCCGGTCCATAGATGTAAGCCACGTGTCATTCTGAGTTAAACTTGAGCCGCCAGATCACAATGGCTATTAACTGACCATACGCTCCGACAGAACTGACCGGACGCTGAACCACCAGCGTTCGGTCGTTTACAGTAAGGGTCCAAATCCGATTTTCTTCGATCGGACGCGTCCGGTGCATCTTGACCGGACACAGACCAGTGTCCGGTGCTAAATCCTAGTCACTGCGTCGCCATGTCAGTTTGACCGGACGCAGAAACCAGCGTCCGGTGCATCTCAGGTCTAGCGTCCGGTGCTAAACCCTGGTCACTGTGTCGCCATGTCAGTTTGACTGGACGTAGAAACCAGCGTTCGGTGCATCTCAGGTCCAGCGTCCGGTCAGTTGACCGACGCCAGCGTCTTCGCGATCAACTCGTTTTCACTTCTAACTTCTTCACCCTTGCTCCAATGAGCCAACCACAAGAATTTGCATCCGGCGCAATAGAAAATAGGTATTCCATTTTCCCGAAAGCGCCGAATCCAAGTGTATCACCTTGTGCACAAGTGTTAGCATATTTTCACAAACATTTTCAAGGGTGTTAGCACTCCACTAGATCCTAAATGCATATGCAATGAGTTAGAGCATCTAGTGGCACTTTGATAACCGCATTCTGATACGAGTTTTACTCCTCTTAATAGTACGGCTATCTATCCTAAATGTGATCACACTCACTAAGTGTCTTGATCATTAAAACAAAATGGCTCCTACATTTTATACCTTTGCCTTGAACCTTTTGTTTTTCTCTTTCTTCTTTTCCAAGTTTAAGCATTTGATCATCACCATGCCATCACCATCGTCATGATCTTTGCCATTGCTTCATTACTTGGAATAGTGCTACCTATCTCATAATCATCTTGATAAACTAGGTTAGCACATAGGGTTTCATCAATTAACCAAAACCAAACTAGAGCTTTCAGTGGGCTACATGTGTGATACCTATTAGCCGTCGAACCAACAAGTGTTGGTCGAAACAACGGGGACTAGCGTGCTGGCAAGCACGTGAATTTCGGGAGAAAATTGATTGTCTATTGCCATTGGATTTCTCCCGGTATTCATATTGTGTTGATTGGTTGATTGGTTCATCACCTCTACACGGCGGTATAAACTTCTCCATCATCTCTTTACTTCGTGCAAACTAGTTGTAACAAGCTCTTTAGTGTAATTAGTTTTGAGAGCTTGTATTACCTTTGCTAGTTTAGCTTCTCACCTAGTTGAGCTTTTTAGTGTAGCTAGCTTTTGAGAGGTCTTAGTGACTTAGCCATTTATTGTCTTAGAGATTATAGCAACTAGAATTGTTGGGATAGGAGGCTTTGCAACACTTGTTAGAGCTAGTGCAAAAAGCTTTATAGCCTTTTAGTTGTCTAACAAGTTTGTCTAGTGATTTGTAGTCTTTAAATTAGGCTATTCACCCCCCTCTAGCCAATTAGGACTTTTCAAATAAGCACTTTACACGTCATGCTGACCTATAGCTCAATGTTTAAGATCTATCCGAGGTGAAGAAGATTGATGTAAGGAAATTTCATGATGTCCTCACTAATTATAAAGAGATTGTCAAATGCATGAGGGAACCATAAGTCAATCATCCTATGTATTTCCATATGTATTTTCTAATTTTAGTGGTGTTAAAAGCGTTTTTCTTGTGTCTTGTGTAATGTAGGCAACTGGTACATTGGAAGCCATATCCTGATGCACGGCTTGAGACGGATGGCCATTAAGATCGGGATCGATTAATTGGGGTGTACATGCATTCTGGTGAGGGGACCAATGTCTAGACTAAAAACGGATGAAAACAGGTGTATGGGTGACAAGTTGTATGCACCATTCCCCCAAATCCCGACAGTTCCAAGTTATGAGCCTCATTTTAGCAGTCCACCTAATCTGCTATTTCTGTCAATGGCTCACCTTTTTCTCCATCTCTGTCTTCCAACTCCTACATTCTCTAGCTACCTTTTCTTCTCCTCCTTACCCCCACATCACCTGCATTCTTGTGTTAGTTAGTGTTCCTCAGTTTGTAAGGTGCAGAGTTTAGCCTAGAACTAGAAGGATGGACATGTCTCTTGATGCGTATGCACCAAGTGTACTTGTACTTAGATTTGTACTTTGTTGCTTTTGTTCTATTATACTGAGTGAATTATACTACCTTTGAATTACTAAGGATATTTGATGTTCCGTGTTTTGTTCTATTTGATCTTTTCATGCCACCATGATTTTTTGCACAAGTAGCACAAATTACTCTAGTTAACAAGAGTTTACATAGAAACTTATGATCCCTTTCATGTTTACAGATCCAACAATACAAAGTGCAGAGTGTGCCTGACTTGATAAACCATGATTCTTCTATTGCAAATAAACTATATTTTTTCACTCCTGTGTAAATGGACCACCCATGGTGACTACTCGTATGGTTTCGTCATCACAAACAAGGATTCGATCAGTTACATTCCATGATTCTTTTATATGTGTATAATAGTATGATTTTGCACAGAACTGGAAGCAACAAAACTCCAATCATTTGCCTACAGTACTCCCCCTATGTTCAGCTGCAACAAAATCTACATGAAAATACATTATCTCTTTTGATTAAGCAAAAAAAAAAAGAAAAATCAGTGTTATACTTTGCTCAACCACGAAAGACTCCAAGACCACAAAATTTTCCAGCTTAGTCAGCCAGTGAAGTTCTTTTTACAGCAAGGAGTTACTTCTGCAGAGCTGAGGTCTACAGGATATGGAGTCTACAACCCTAATCCTCTTCTACTGTCCTTCGATCCCTTCTTCACAATCTCATCGATTGTTTTGGCCCATTTGACTTTAGATGAGTGTTCTCTTGTGTAAGTGCAAGATGAACAACGGATTGTATTCAAAGTTGGGTAACATGAAAAACTTAAGAGCGTCGCTGATCCTATGTACCACGTAGCCAAAACTGATCTAATCACATGGTGAGAAAAGATTGACCTCGTTGAACCAGAGGCAGCTGAACAGACCAGTCATTGTTGTGTGTTCCTGGCAACATGGAAATGTATTTCGAACCTTCTCACCCTAATTTCCATTTGTTATGCATGAGAATATTGGAGAAACAGAGTTATACATACACAAGTCACATATGGTTTCATCACATCAAAATGCATGAATCCGATGTGTTAGGTTCCTCGGTTCTTTTACATGTGTAATTGTGAAGTCTCCAAGCATTAGCCTACAGTACTCCCTATTTTCAGTTGTGACAGAATCTACAGGAATTACAATATCTCATCTACTAAAGCAATTTTTTTTTTGAAAAATCAATGTTCTACTTTGTACAACCATGAAAGAATCAAAGACCACAATCCTAGCCTAGCCTGCTGGTGTAGTTCTTTTTACAGCAGGGAGTTCCATAGAGCTGAGATATGTAGGATACAAAGTCCAAAGCCCTAATCTTCCTCTACTCTCCTTCAGTCCCCTCTTCATAATCTCATCGATTGTTTTGATCCATTGGACTTTTGATGAGTGTTCTCTTGTGTGTCTGTGCAAGATGAACAGCGAATGTATTCACAGTTGGAGAACATGAAGAACTTAAGAGCATCTCTGAGCCTACGCACCACGTATCCAAAACTGATCTGATCACGTGGTGTGAAAACATTAACCTCATTGAGCCAAAGGCAACTCAATAGATCAGTCATCGTTGTGTGCTCCCGGATCAGCACTGCTCCCTCCAGCACATCTGCAAGTTATAATTGGATTATTAAGAACTATGAGCTGGGGGAACCAGTATTTCAGGAAGTACTCGTATTAAGCAACGAACTACAGTTGTGTAGAATGTTGTGGCAATTTGAAGAAGAGAGAGAAGCGCAAGCGATTTTTTTCTAAGAGGTTGGGCCCCCCATGTTATAATTCCTATAAAACAACTTATTCTTTAGGAACTTCATATGAATTGTAGTGGTCCAGTCCCTTGTTCTAAAAGGCTCTCATGGAATTTTTTTCTTATAGGAAATAGAAATCCTATGAAATACCTCCATTTTTTTTTTGTTTCAAAATGAGACCTCAACATGCAAAACTCCAACTTGAAACTCACTCATACGTTCCAACTGAAAATATGTGGTGCATTTACCAGAAAGAGGGGCATTGTTGGATATGTTGCTTAACAACGTCGTGCATTCTTTTCGTGGGCACCAGACAGTCTTCCTTTAATTTGATTGTGAGCAATAGTTTTTTAATGGGTCAATTTCAGTTGAGTTTGAACCACAACCACCGCCCCAACACAAGAATTTACCGTTCTGCACACACGACTGCTAGATTGCTATTCCAATTCAACACAAACAATAGAAAGGCCCCACTCAGTCCCTAGGATCACAAATCTACTCCAGAAAGGCAGAAACCACTTGAGATATATTCATATATATCATGTTCACAGACTATAGACTCCTAGAGCACAAGGCCGAATGCATAAACTTCCTCGTCTATCCATTATCATCCACTACCTGTGTGCACTAAGTATAATTATATACATCTGAATAGTCTTACGAGTCCATGACGGTACATCTGCTTATTAAGTACAGCTATACGAGCAAATTAGAACAACATCGACCATTTTGTACTGGAACATAAGGGAGGCTTTAGACTTTAAAGGGGGAAGATAGTGTCGCCATCCTCGTTTCTGTCAAGGTAGTTGAATGGAGCGTCTCCTTCGTAGCGGAAGTCTGGACCAACGTAGCACTTCATCTCATGAAACAGGTTCAGGTTGTCGACCAGCTTATGGAACACATTGCAACCACAGCACTGAAACAATAGACCAAAATTCAGCAAATGTGGATACATATGAAAGCAAACAGCTAGACAGAAAATGCAGAACCAGGGAAGGAAAACAAGAACATCCGAATGCGGAAAAGAACAACTTGTAGGTGTCACACATTGTTTAAAACTCAAGGCCAGAGCTGACCACAAACCTAATAGAGAGCTATGATAATTCACAGTCCGGGAAAGTTTGAGCTTTACATCAAAAGAAGCAACATAGTAGTACAGAGACTGCATAGCTAATAGTCATCTTGGTTTCGTATTGAATGGACTAAAATTATTTAAGCAATTGACATGTCTGAAACTAAAAAAAAGAATGCTACGTATCTCGTCCAATATCTATATCTATATAACAGTATAACACACATACAAAATGAAGTGATTCATATCTCTAGGATAACCAAGTTCTTCAAATTTAAATGGTACAGGTACCAATTTTGTGGAAGAACATATAACCCATGGTAAAAACTGTACTAGCTAGTAGCTATTGACGATGTTAGTCATTTCTTTCAATATTCAGAAGAATTGCATCAGATTATTGCAACATGATGTCTCTTTTCTCACGATATCAAGGATGAACTATCAAGAGATTCTCATCTCTAGGATAACCAAGTTCTTAAAATTTGAACTATACAAATGCTCAATTTTGTGGAAGAACATATAACCAATGCTAAAACAGTATTAGTTATTGTCGGTGTAATCATTTCTTTCAATATTCAGAAGAACTGCATCAGATTATAGCAACATGACTCATGACGTCTCTTTTCTCATGATATTAAGCACCAACTGTCAAGTGATTCTCATCTCTAAGATAACCAAGCTCTTCATATTTGAACTGTACTGCTGGCCGATTTTGAGGGAGAAATATTACCCATGGAAATACAGTACTAATAATTCACTGAATCGGTCATTTCTTTCCAACATTCAGAAACCTACCTAAACCGTATGCTATAAACTAATAACAAATTAACGATGCTGCAACTTAAAAAAAATAAACACGGAAGCAGCAAGTGGCACCTCATCAATATACACTAAACTAAGGTAGGACAAGGATCAACTTCATTGGACTTCTATTAACACATTGGTTACACTAATCACATACTCCTAGTTCATACCTGAACAAACACAGTTCCATCGGTGTAGGCATGAGGATTGATGGCCCTGGTCGTGCGCTGCCCGCACACGTTGCAGGTGAAGGCCACCCGCATACGCCGCCGCGGTGATTTGGTGAAGAGGGACCAAGGCAGCGTTGACACCTCCGGCCTGCCCGCCGCACCGGCCTTGCTCGCCGTCGGGGGGCCCTCCATCCCCGATCCCGTCGTCCAGCCGCTCCCCGTGGCAGCACTCACCACCAGTCCCATGGCTGCGTCCTGCCGATGATGCGACACAGGAGCCAGGTCAGCCGACATCACAGCATCAATCAACCAATCAGCTCGATCAGACCATTTGCGAGCGGCATGGGAGCGAATCGAAGCAAGAAATTGCACGAGATGGTGCGAAATCTGCAAGCGAAAAGCAGGCCAAAACGCGTCCAATTCGATCCGAGTGCTACAAAGAGACCCCCAATAGAAATGCAGGACAAGACGGCACGAAACCGAGCGAATCAGGCCGGGGTGCTGTCGGATTGCACCAAGGGTGGTTACGGCGGGTTAACCGCCGCCGCGTCCGTACCCTGGAGAGCGGCGAGATGGAGAGCCCGCCGTACGGCGCCAGGCTGGTGGGCTCGCGCCCAGGCCCCGAGCCGGACCCTTTGCCTTTGGCGGCCTCCTCATCGTCGTCGTGACCTGCAGATGATTCGTGATGTGTGACGATTACGCCACCAGAGAGGTCGAAACGAGACGCGCGGGGAGGGGAGGGATGGACACGTACGCTTGGAGGCGGCGACGGGGAGGAAGGCGGCACGGCGCCGGCGGTGGAGCGGGGTAGAGGAGAAGGGGAGCGGGAGAGAGCGGGAGGTGGTGGCGATCGCGGCGGCCGCGACGAAGTCCATGGGCGGCGACGGCGAGAGGGCAACGGCGAGGAGGGAGGTGCAGCTGTGGCGTGATATTTTTTTCCTCTTGGGCTGGAAGGGGAAGGCAGACAAATGAAATCGTTTTTTCTTGAAGGAGCGGGTGACGATTAACGGAGGCTGTTGGCCCCACATACACACCTGCAGTTGGTCGGTTTCACAAAATTTTCTTGGTCCGTTTTAGAAACTTTGTTTTGTGGGAATTTTGTTATTTAGGTTATACTAGCTAACGTGAACATGCGTTGCTATGGGATAGCTAATATTTTGTATTTAAAACACATGAATCATATGATAAGATAACAATACTGTAAAAATTAAATATCAACGTTAAAGTGATATTTAATTCAAAAAAATAAAGTTTATAAAATTAATAGTCACAGAGAGCGCAGCATGACAGACTCACAAACTATACTTTATAGACATTTCCGTGGTACGGCTAAGATAATATTTTATATCAGCAGGAAAAAATCTCCGATAACCATTTCTTTCGTACGCCAATAAATCCACGAATAAGTTTCGCCTATCTCCGTACCATCTTGTACGCAGGCTTGAGTATATATGTAAATATTTGTGCCTGTCACATGGATAATACTACGTGTTTTGAAAATTTTCCCACAAAACTCGATCATCTCTTCCTTGTTCACTAGCACGTCTTTCATGACCTTAAATGCCCAAAACTCATTAGGGTCTTGTTTGGCATGGACTTATAAGGATTTGTTCTGAGTTTGTATGTGTTGAGGGGTGCTCGTTTGAACCACTAAGCATTCGTCCTCCTCAGAATGTTTCCTCTTTTTTTCTATGCATGCTTGATAAGCCATCTTTGAATTCTCTATTATGACACAGTGGCTTGGGCTTACAATATTTTCATCGCTATCAAGATGTGGAGAACCCTTTCTTTTATTTAACTCTGAAGATAGCAAGATCGCCGCAAGCTTTAGTCTAAATCCTTTCATATCATCCTACACGATATTATGAACCTAGTTAATATCATCCTGCACGATAGTATGAAACTAGGTAAATACCCGTGCGTTGCAACAGAAAAAAATAGGGCCCTAATAATTTGAGAATGAATGTGTTATATTGTCACAAAAAAATGATACTGCAAGTGTGATGTCCGGAATGTCAATATTACAAAATGGCTAAAATTCTCGTCAGTGACTTTCAATCATTAAGGTGTGCATTTGTAGTATTGTACATTTATGCATACATACATAAAAGTTCATGTCACCGTCCTTACATGGAATGCACAAAATCACAGAAAATGTGTTGCACCTTGTGTGAAGATAACATTGGTTGTGTGGCATCCTCACCAACTTGAATCCAGACTTGAGTCCTGTAGTGGTAAAAACCTTTCACGATTGGTTGCCATGTAAATAATATGTGAATGGATCAAGATGTCCAAGAGGGAAGGTGAATTAGGCTAATTCTAAAATTCTTTGCAATAATTAAACCCTACATTTAGCCCACTTCACCCTTTGTGCCTAGAAAGTGATTCCATTGATCTAACGCACAAAAGTTTAGCACCCTAAGTTCCAATCATATTCTAGCATGGCAATTCTAAAAATGTAAAGACAAGAATTGAATTGCTCAAATGTAAATGCTTAAAGTAAAGAGAGGAGAAGGAATGCGGCGATGTTTTATCGAGGTATCGGAGAGTTGCCACTCCCCACTAGTCCTTGTTGGAGCACCCGCGTAAGGGTGTAGCTTCCCCTCGATCCACGCAAGGATCAAGTGCTCTCTATGGATTGATTCTTCGACACTCCGTCGTGGTGAATCACCCACAACCGCTCACAACTTGAGTTGGATCATCCACAAGCTCCTCCAGATAATCACCAAACTCCCGATCACCACCAAGCCATCTAGATGATGGCGATCACCAAGAGCAACAAGCACGAACTCTCACTTGACCACAACAAGTCTAATGAGAAGGGTGAATGCACACTTGCTACTCTCCTTGCACTAATGATGCATTAATCTTGGATTCTCAAATCACAATTGTCTCACTAGGCTCTTACTCTCCAAATCACTTTTAAGGGTGTTTCTCAACTGATCAAATAGGCAAGAGACATCCCTTAGATGAATAGAGTAAGTATTTATACCCCTCATTCAAAATGAACCGTTAGGAAGTGGCATCAGCATTCTGCGGGGTGACCGGATGCTCCGGTCGGTTCTCTCTGCCATAGAGCCGTTAAGTTGTAATCGGACTCTGACCTGTGTCTAGTCACAAAAACTGCTCTCTAAAGCCATACTAATGTTGACCGGACGCTGGAGCCTAGAGTCCGGTCACTTTACTGTTCAGCGTCCGGTCAGTAACCGGAACCTGACCAATATCCGGTCAGCACTGACCGGACACGTCCGATCAGGATTCTCCCTCTCTAGAACCTTACTGGAGTTGACCAAACTCTGGCACCCAGGGTCCAGTCACTTTTTTCTCAGCGTCTGGTCGCAACCAGATGACTTCTCCTTGATCAAATGAACTGACCAAACTCTACTGCCAGCGTCCAGTCAGTATTTGACCCTCCATTCACTTCCAACTCGAAATCATATGTGAATGAAGTTTGCTCTAAGGGCTACTCCTGAGCTACCTAGTGCTAGATTTAACAAGTGTGTACCACACCTAACCCACTAGACTCACCTAGGTCAAGCTACTAGTCCATACCCCCCTTAATAGTACGGCCAAAAGGAAAAACAAAGTCCTAAACTACTCTAAGTGTCTCTTCAACACCAAACGACACTTAGAACTAGTCCATCCTTAACCTTGTCGTCCATCCTTTGAAAACTGAAATGATTTCCATCGTAGGGGCATGACAACCATGATTGCCCAATCAATTGCCATTACCATGACCTAACTTAATTGCCTCTGTAAAACACACGTTAGTCATAATAATCACGTATTGTCATTAATCACCGAAACCAACTAGGGGCCTGAAAGGGCCTAGGATGTCACCTAGAGGGGGGTGAATAGGTGTTTCTAAAAATTAACACCTTTAAATGCGAAAACGATTAGTAAAGAGAGTTTCCAAAATGGGAACTCCAAATTAAGTGTAGTACCACCTCTCACAAGTTAGCCACAGAGTAAACAAGGTATAACGAATATATATAGAAGTTACAACCCTACAATACAAAGTTAGAACAGAGAATGAATATATTCAGCATAGGCAAGAAATATCGGACATGTCCGGTAGGTATACCGGACGTGTTAGGTATGCACGTGTTCTGCAGAATAGCCTATCACAGTGATCAATACCGGACGTGTCCGGTATACACGGTTTTAGTGGAACATCCCTAAACTTGCTTCTTTCGATTTCTAACTTCAAATCAAATTGCAGGTACCTACTAGATATGACAATATATACAGATAACCTACACAAGAGCAAGAGCAACACAAATATCGAATGAAATGCGAATTGAGACACGATATTTGTTTTACTGAAGTTCAGACTTGTTCGAGTCCTACTCTCCGTTGAGGGGGCTGCGGGCGACCCAGCAAAGGTCAGCCCTAGAGGATACCATGAAGGTCACTCTAGCTGGAGTCTTTTCCAACTCCTTTTCCTCCTTCCACTAGTTGATTCTGAGGCGGTGGAATTGACCGTTACAAACTTTCCGAGGTACACCACAATCTCTCAGGTGCTCTCCGACGATGCCTAACCATCTAGGACTGAAAAGTCCAAGAGTAACAAATATGAATCACGAAATAGACAATATGCACAAGTGCTCAAGTGGTGGCTTGCTCTCTTTTTCAAATTCTCTCTTAACCCACAAATGGATTTTGCTATTTGATCACACACTCACTAAGAGAGGGTTTGGGAGAGTTGGCAAGGCTCAAAACATGTATGTGTATCAGCAGCATCAGCAGCCTCCAAAGGTGGAGGCTTGGGGGTATTTATAGCCCCCTTAGAAAAACTATCTGTTTTATAGCCGTTGTCATACCGGACACGTCCGGTATGACTTACACTGCGCCAACGGTAACTAAGTTACAGTGTCAATGTGAGGCGTTGGAACTCCTGACTCTCGTTGAAACTCCTGCCCCTCAGCATATTTGAAAACTAAGTAACTAAGTTGAAGTTTGTGAGTTGTCGGAACTCCCAACTCATACCGGAACTTCCGACCGTCGGAGCTCCCGACTCTCAAGGCATTTGAAAACTAGCCGTTGGCCTCTGGTCGTCCATACCGAACACGTCCGTATGAATACCACAATGAACTCTCCAAGTCAGTCAAAGCGCGAGACGTCAGAACTTTCGACCATTACCAGAACTCCTGACCGTCGGAACTCCTGACTTATGTCGGAACTCCCGACGAACCAACCCGAGAACAATAATTTTACCATTACTGGGCAAATACCGAACACGTCCCAGACCAGCAAGAAATCAGTTAGCGCTTTTGTCTCTCAAAAACTCAAAACTCATAGGGGTTGGCTTGAGCACTAATGAAACATTATCTATCAACATGATGCATCCCTCTTAATAGTATGGCATACCTATTAAACTCAAGATTAAAGGAAAAACAAATTTATACCGCTTGAGTTGACCTCTTTTGAATTAATGCCATCTCTTTCAATCTTCATCAAGTAAGGGTGCCAACATGTTGATATTGATCTTGTCACTTGAGCATAGTCATCTTGAGCACATGACTTGATTCCATTCATCAAATATGAATAACTCCAAATGCATCAAGTCACTTCAAACACTTTGTCTAATATAGATTTGATCCTCCACATCAATATGACCATTGTAGCTTGATTAGTATCTCAACTAAATGCAAGTACTCCCTTCTTCACCCTAGCTAGGTTCTTCGGCCGCCAAGCCGTCGCTTGCCCTTCACCCTTGCTTAGTACCTTGAAGCCTTTCCTTGCTATCTTCACCATCTCAAGCCATCAAGTCACATCTTGTGTTGAATCAACCATTCATTTGTATTGTTATCTTTTTCATTTCAATTTAGCAAGCTTCAAATATGAGACCATTCCATATGCAAACCTTCATGTCTCATTAATTAATTCTTATGAGCTTGCTTTCGCATAGTACATGGAAATCCCACAATAAATAAGTCTTTGCATGAATTCCATTTGCATTGTTGTCTTGTGCTTGAACTAGATTGTTTTATATAACAACGCATCATTTTGGCTTTCATTAAGTACCTGTGAGATAACATATTACCTGTCCACACTTAGCAAACGGGTTAGACCTTTAATCATGTTGTCATTCAACCATCCAAAACCCACTAAAGGGCTAGATGCACTTTTAGTGCCTAGATACTTTTAGTCTCCCCATTTTTGGTGATTGATGACAATACAACCTCGAGTATATAAAAGAGATGAGGTTTTCAACATGCTTGGTTCATATAAGCTTTTGACAATAAGAACAAAAGAGTTAGGCATGCTTATATGACCCAAGCCAACATGATGTACTCAATAGATATGAAATAAGCATGAGTACAAGAAATAAAGCTCATTTGAATAGGAGTAAAGTGCAGAAGCAAATCAAATGAGCATGATGAAGTGACATGACATATATACAGATCAAAGTAGAGAGCACACATATCACATATCACATAAATATCACCCATATCACTTAAATATCACAATCACACGTATGTAGTTCAATGCATGAAAGTAAACATGAATGCATAGTAATGTATCACACATAAAAAACCAAAAGTAATAAATAAGCTCCCCCTAGATCTAATCATACTCGATCCCTCTCCCGCTTTGGCGTCAAGCACCAAAACCTAAGGGTCGGTCGGCGGGGCTAGAGCAGACGAGTTGGGTGCTGAGGTGCGGTGAGCGATCTGAAACTGGGTAGCATCATCCTCTAATCCAAAGCTCTAAGCTGTCTGACCCTTTGTCGCTGGAACTAAAGCTAAAGCGGTCTGGGTTGAATCTGGAACTAGTGCGGCCTGTGACTCTATAGGTATCACTAAAGCAGGTGGCTCTGATGATGCAACAGATGAAGGGAGCATCTCTATAGTCCTAGTGACTAGAGCAATGGTGGTAGGTACAGGGACATGTAGCTCTGGCGGTGTAGGCTGCCCTATAAGCTCACTAAATGTCACACCAAGGCTCCTGAAAACTAGGGTGTCAGTCACAAGCACTGAGGAACTCTGAGCTGGTGTGAAGCCCGTAACAATAGGTGTGAAGTGTGAGGCTATCACTGGCGAAGCAAACCACTAGGACACCTGCTCTGTAGGTGAAGCAAACTATGTAGCTAGTTGTCCCTAACTCTAAAGCCCACTGGGCTGTAAAGCTAGAGTTGCTAAAGTGGTGGTAGACTGACCAAGCTGTGGTGTAGACGGTGGCGGTGCAACCCCAATAGTAGTGACAATATGCTGCAAAAATCTAAGTAATTGCTGCAGCATCAGGAGCTACTATTGCTGCATGGCCTACTGCTGCTACTGTATGGCCTATTGCTATCTCTGAAACTCATCATGTCTGGCCTAAACCTATGTAAGGGCAGCTGCAGTCTCTTGGGCCTGGCGAGCCTAATCCTGTCTCATCCGCTCAAGAATAGCAAGAAGAGTTGGGTCTATCTATGGTGGCTAGGGTGGAGCTAAGTTGGAGCCACCGGCCTCACTGTCATGTCATCGAGGAGGCATCTGAGGGATATCCTGGTAGTCATCATCTGAACTATCACTCAGGTTGCTCTCGACCATACCCTCCTACTGAGCATCTAGCTGCTCCTCCTCTGTCGCTGCAACACCCCTGATGATCTCATCCTGTTGAGCTGTAGTCTCTGGCACCTCTGGGCAACGATGCGGCTAGCTAGGTGTCCTCACACTGCTATGATGGAGCATCTGGGTCATGTTGTATGGAGGGAACTCTGTAGTAGCACCAGTATGCTCTGCCATAGTGTCTAGGGACTTCACTGTAACTGCCTTGTGAATCAAGAATGTGATCCTCTAAACCCCTCTGCAAGAGTATCCTCCATCTCTGATAGAATAACATCCTAGATATCAAAAACTATCTGCTGGATCAGAGAGTTCACCAACCATAGCTAAATGTGAGTCAATCCCTCGCGATAGCCCATCCTTAGGAGCAGGGTCCTCCTCATGATAGCATCAAGTAGCCTAGCTATAGGAGTAAGATCTCTAGGTGTCCTACTCGACCCCTTGCCAAAAGGCTCTATGAAGCAGGGTCTGACCAAGTCTATGGGTGGCACAAGACTGCCGTGAGGGCATTTGGGAGGCTCTATCGGACCATAGCAAACCTCATGCAGGAGAATGGGTGCCTTTGGAATTATGAGAATCTCCCTGACCCTGTAGCTCATCAGCCTATAGTCACGGCCTCTGAATGCAAAAAGAATGAATCTGTGGCCCGAGTCAATCCAAAGTGAAGCGTAGAACTCACGGACCCATGATGGAACATATCATCCAGTCCATCCAAGTAAGTCTGTCAGCCCTGGTAGATAAGATAGGTGAGGGCGGATCAGCTCTCCTGTTGCTGCAATAACTGACTCAATAGAGCAAACTCACTGAGATCTCAATGCAACCCCACTGTTAAGATATGCATTATAGAAATCCTCCTCCAGTGGTGTATAGAATCCCTCTGAAGCACGCTCATCTCGCCTTAGTGGAAACTAGTCCTCAAACTACATGAACCCGAGCTACTGCACCTGCTTGGTTATGGCTGCCCTCAGATCAAGGTGAGTCACTAGAGGTGGATCATGTGGTCTGGGAGACGGACAAGAACCCCTCCACTGTGTCTCTGGCCTTGGTGTCACCTGAGCACGAGTATGACTAGAGCGTCGTAACTATGAATGAGGTGCCTGCTCTGTAAACTCGGTTTGCTCTCCCTCCTAAGTCTACTCTATCTGCTAGGTGCCCTCTGACTACTCTACTGGCTATGTCTGCTACTGTGGCTCCCCCTGAGGCTGACTCTCCTCTAAAGCGACCCATCGTCCTTCAAGCATCATAGTCCTAACTGGACTATCATGACGATGCTCAACCTGCTCGACGGTGGCCCTCTGAGCTGGTGAAAGCTGGTCTACAATGTGAACACCACTCTAAGCTCCTCCTCTCTCTACACGCTCTGCGGTGACTGCAACTGCTGCTGCTATCTTAGTGCCAGCATCTGCAAACTTGCGCTTCTTTGTCATAAGCTTCTTTGCCTTGCCTTTCGCCTCAGCAGATAGGCGAGGTGGAGGCCTCGGATCCTTTGTACCAGGACCACCTTAGGCATTGTTGACACGTTGTCGATGTTTAACCACCGATAGCCTACCACGGGGGTACCTGAGGCAGTATGTTCGGGCTTCAGCGTATGTGGAACTCGACGGTTAACGCAAGAGATAGTCGATTTATCCTAGTTCGGACCCTCGATCTTTGATCGAGTAATAGCCCTACGTCTAGTTAGCGTTAGCCTTTGCGTTGGATTGATTGTAAAGTGTCGTGTCGTACCATCGTCTCTGAACTCCTGATCCAAGGATCCCTGCCCTCCTTTATATAGTCAGGAGGCCAGAGTCCTAGTCGGTTTACAATGTAGAGTCCTAGTAGGATTACAGGGTAGTATTACTACTAGGATTACATGGGAAGAATCCTAGTTAGACTAGATCTTCTCTCTTCCTTACAGGGTATCCTGTGGGTCCCACATCGACAAGCCCCCGAGCACTTCATGGTTGAAATCTGGAAGCCTTGTCTTGTTCCTCTTGTCGAGTAGGAACAAGGGTCGTCCAAGTGCTTTCATGAGTGAAACCATGTAGCGTTTCTTTGGATCTTCGAGTGGTGTGTGCTTTTTTGAAAAAAGTTCATCCATCTGGGTGTAGGCCCTGAGCCTCTTGCTATTTGGAACAAGAAGCTAGAGGATCTTGTCTTGATCTATTTCTTCATCGAAGGTCAAAAAGAACTCGGATATGGCTTGGTCCAGGTTCTTTTTATCGTAAGGTCTTGAAGTGGTCTGCCTTGAAGAAGTCTTTTCTATGATGTGCGCTTTTCTGAAGAAAAAGTGCACTCACTGAGCGTAGCCCCCGAGCCTCTTGCTATTTGGAACAAAAAGTTGGAGGGTCCTGAATTTTTATGTTGTTTGAAAATTCCTGTTCTGAAGAAGTCTTCTGAGTGATGTGCGCTTTTTTGAAGAAAAAGTGCACTCACTGAGTGTAGCCCCCGAGCCTCTTGCTATTTGGAACATAAAGTTGGAGGGTCTTGATTCTGGGTTGTTTGTGAGTTTCCTGAGTTCTTTCTATAAGGACCGGGTTGTTGCGTTCCTTGTGAGGTAACCCTTCGTTGCTTCATGTTTGAAGAGTTCTTTTTGTAGCGATATGATAACTCCGCCGTGGTGCTGAATGAATAAGTCTGAAATCTGCCCGTTGAACTATACCGTTGTGTGGATTTGTGCCATCCATCATTTTAGCTGTGTCAGTAAATGGACTGTTGTGTCCTCATTCCATGTTAAAACGGGCCTGTTGGGCCGTATTTTTATTGGTGTAAAATCTATGTAAGGGCCTTTCTCCTCCTTTTCTTTGGTACCCTGCCTTTGCCTTGAAACCCTAGCCTTTGAAACTCCACCGTCGCCATTGTCGCCGTCATCTGAGCGCTACCGTCTGAGCCTTCTCGATTCTTAGTGCCCCATTGCTTTTGCTAGTATATGGGTAGGAAGAAGTCGGTGAGTAAGTCCCAGGTGACCTTTGTCGACGAGGAAGCATCGCTCTCCGTTATTGAAAATCAAGAATTCATGGCCATGAGGGCTGCTCAGAAGATCTGGCTGGCTCCGACCATGACTGAGGACCAGTTACGTGACCTCATGAGTGATGGTCTGCTCCAGAGCAAGGAGTTTGCTGATTGGAGAGCTCCAGGCGAGCATCGGGTCCCTACTCCAGGTCCTGGTGAGATTATTCTTTTTGTCTCCTTTATCCGTGCCGGACTTTGCCTTCCAGCTTATGCTTTTCTTCACTGATTTCTCAACTATTTTGGGATTAGCCTGAACCATCTTGCTCCCAATGTTGTCCTTCATCTTTCTGTTTTTGTTCATCTTTACAAAACTTTCCTTGGAATTCCTCCTCTCTCTCTCTTTCGCTACTTCTTTCGTCTGAAGCCACAGCCCCGCCGCGATGACACCAATATTCTTTGTGGCTATGGGATTCAGTTTTGCCAGGGTCTTAAGAGCAAATTCTTTGACTATGACCTGGTTGATTCTGTGAGGGATTGGCGTGCCGACTGGTTTTATGCCGCTAATTTGATTCCTCCTCTTTCCATTCATTCTGGATCTGGTCCCTTGGTTAATGACCGATGGGAAAAGAATCCTATGATGGCGGCTGAGCTCCAGGCGATCAAGCCGTTTCTTGAGAGGATTTGTACTCTGAAACAACAAGGCTTGACCGGCTTTGGGATTATTTCTAGTTTTCTTCACCGCCGAGTTCAACCTCTGAAGGAGCAAGAAAATTACTGTTTTGAGTACTCTGGGGCGGAGGACCCTTCTCATATGATCCCTGCCCTTGAGTTGACTGATGAGGAGGTGCTTGAGCGTCTTCAGAAGATGCTGAAAGGAGTAAGTGTTGTCCCGCTTGCTGTCCTTGAGTACAGTGCTAACAACCCGCCCCCTGCTGTGAGTTGTTCTTTTCTTATGCGGGTACTTTTGTGTGTCTTTTGTTGTACCCACTTTTTGCTTAATCTTCCTTGTCTTGTTGTTTTACTCTTTTATAGGAATTAGGGCGTAATTTCGCTGATCTGATTCCCCTTGATGATTGCCCTACAAATGTGGAGGCTGGGGTAGTCTTGCTGGGGCATCTTTGACCAGTAAGTTTTAAACTACCATGATGCTTCCTGGTGTTTCTTCTGCATTTTTTGACGTATATGAAGAGTATGTTCCTCGTCTAGTTCCCTGAGCTCCTCGTAGTGGCGGAAAAAGGGGACAGGTGGATTGTTCTTCTTCTGCTCCATCTGCTGCCAAGAAGTCTTGCTAGTCGAGTACTTGTCTAGGTACTCCAGTTGTAGCTAGCATGCTCTTAGGTGAGCATATTAATACGCTCCATCCTTTTGTTGTTTGTTTTTATCTTTGACCGAGTACTTTTGTCCTTTTTCAGCTGGTGCTATGGTGGCTTTGGTCGAGAGTGAGGAAGAAGAGGATGATGATGCCACCCTTGTTACTCGTCGGTGAGTTGTTTTCTTATTTTCTTGTTGTTGAAACCCTCTTTTTGTTTTGACTTTGGTTTTGTTCCCTTGTAGTAAGTGGTCATCGGGTTCGAGTTCTTCTGGGGCTCCAGTACCGGCCGTGCTACTCCCGTCGCAGGGTGGTGGTGATGTTTTTGCTACTGTGGTTCCCCCTGCGAGGTCTTCTTTTGGTTTTATGAAGAAGAAGATAGCTGAGTGAGTGAATTTTGGTTTTATTTCTTTGCTTCTATTCTCCTTTTTTCTTATTCTTATTGGCGAGTTTCCTTGTCAACTTTTAGGCCTTCGTCTTCCCTGAACCCTCAGTCGACTTCTTGTCAGACCTCTGGTGCGCCCTTGTGTACTGAGTCTTAGGACTCAGAACGCATGGTCATCGAGGTGGCTGTGAGGGGGACAGAGTATGCCACCGCTGATTTACTGACTCCTGAGGTGACTGTGGCCATGGCGGTGGATTTATCTGAGGGGTTGGCCATGGCTTCCCAGGAGATTGCCCTGGCCATGCCTTCTTTGCATCGGCCGGCTTCTCCCTCTCCTCTTCTTGCTTCTGGTGGTCCATCTTTGGCTGATGATGTGGTGCAGCAATTTGATGCCACTCATCGATTGTCGGAGCTGACCGCTGCCTGGGGAAACTTGGTGACCTTTGCGACTTCTTTCGGAGAAAAGCTCCAGGTAAGTTTTTTTGAAGTTCTTTCTTTGGATGTTCGTCTTTCTTCTGTCCTTATGTCTTGTTTTTCTCTCTCTTTTTTTGCTCAGTCTTTTTCTAATGATCATACCAGCTTCTTTTTCTTGTCTGAAACCGAGAAAAAGTTGTCTTCTGAGATGAGTACCCTAAAGGCAGAGCTTGACCTCTGTCGGGCCAAGTTAGAGACCGAGCATCAGATGCATCAGAAGGAGGAGAAGGCTCTCCATGCCCGGGTGGTTGAGGTAGAAAAGCAGAGGGATGCAGCTGCCCAGGAGGCCTTGAAAAATGTGGAGGCCATGAAGAAAGAGTGTACTGGTATTGCGAGTTCTTCTTCGTTTCTTTTTGTAATCAGATTTCCCTTTCTGTTGACTTCTTTTTTGGTGCTTGTTCTAGCTCTCTGAGTTGAAAAGCAGAAGCTCTCGGAGGGTATTGAGGAAATGAAGATAACTATTCGCAATAGTCACAACAGGGCTGAGGAGGTAATTTCTCGTGCTGAAGAAGAACTCGCGCTTGCCAAGTTGATTAGGCGTGGAGCTGACAGGGATCTTGTGCAGGTCCAAAAAACTATTAAAGAATTGACTGGCAAGTTGGCAACGGCTACTGAGAACTGGAATGTTTTGTGGAAGTCTTTTCGGTCAGTAGCCGACCTTCTCCAAACTCCAGCAGATGATGGTCAATCTTGTGCTCAGTTTATTCCCCAAGTGTCGATCCATTTCCAGGAGTTCGTGAAGAGATGTGCCCATCTGTGTACCAGGAATGTTCTTGCCCAGGTCTGGGTTCTTTCTCTAGAGTTTCCTTTATCCAAGGTTGCTGATGAAGCTGAGAGTCAAGAGTATCTAGATGCTGTTGAGAAGTTAGAGCCTAAGGTCGAAGATTTAGCCAGGAAGATTGTAGATAATCTTAACATTGATATTTCTTCTCCTGATGACAATGCTTGATGTAATCGACCTTTGTATTCCAGCTTCTATAATAGAACACTATACTTGAAGATTGAATGGAGATTCTTTATTTTTTGTTGATGTCTTCTTTGTCTGTATTTCTTTGTCTTGTAAACAACCCGGTTTAGGTAAATCATTGTCTTGACAAACTTTCTTGATCTGTCGAGTGCTTTTCTGGCTTTCGTTTGTGCCTTGTAAACAACTCGGTAGATGTAGGTTGATGTTTTGAAGGCTTCCTTGATTTATCGAGTGCTTGTCTAGCTTTTGTCTGTGACTTGTAAACAACTCGGTATAGATCATTGTTCTTTTCTGGCTTTCATTTGTGCCTTGTAAACAACTTGGTATATGTAGATTGATGTCTTGACAGACTTTATGTTCTTGTTAGTACTAAAAAGACTTAGGACATCTTCAGCTTCTTCTTTTCGGCTTAACTCAGAATGTGGTCAGCATCTGGTCCTTTCCCTGGTTGCAAAAACATCCTAGGATCGACAAGCCCCCGAGTACTTCATGGTTGAGTTCTAGAAGCCTTGTCTTGTTCCTTCATGTCCCGCCGAGTAGGTACAAGCATCATCTGAGTGCTTTCCTGGGTGAGTGTAGCCCCCGAGCCTCTTGCTATTTGGAACAAGGAGCTGGAGGGTCTTGTCTTGAAATTGCTCTGATTTATGCTCAGGCTTAGTTTCAGTCATTTTGCTTTTTGGTTCAGGTGTTAGCTTATTAGCTACCCTCATCAGCGGGCTCAAGCGTTTTTTCGGCTCTTTTGCTCTCGGCCGGTATGCTCAGGCATATTTTCAGCCATTTTGCTTTTTGGTTCGGGTGTTAGCTTATTAGCTACCCTCATCGGTGGGCTCAAGCATCTTTTCAGCTCTTTTGCTCTCGGCCGGTATGCTCAGGCATACTTTCAGCCATTTTGCTTTTTGGTTCAGGTGTTAGCTTATTAGCTACCCTCATCGGCGGGCTCAAGCATTTTTTCAGCTCTTTTGCTCTCGGCCGGTATGCTCAGGTGTACTTTCAGCCATTTTGCTTTTTGGTTCGGGTGTTAGCTTATTAGCTACCCTCATCGGTGGGCTCAAGCATCTTTTTAGCTCTTTTGCTCTCGGCCAGTATGCTCAGGAGTCTTTTCAGCTATTTTGCTTTTTGGTTCGGGTGTTAGCTTATTAGCTACCCTCATCGGCGGGCTCAAGCATCTTTTCAGCTCTTTTGCTCTCGGCCGGTATGCTCAGGCGTCTTTTTAGCTATTTTGCTTTTTGGTTCGGGTGTTAGCTTATTAGCTACCCTCATCGGCGGGCTCAAGCATCTTTTCAGCTCTTTTGCTCTTGGCCAGTATGCTCAGGCGCCTTTTCAGCCATTTTGCTTTTTGGTTCGGGTGTTCGCTTGTTAGCTACCCTCATCAGTGGGCTCAAGCATCTTTTCAGCTCTTTTGCTCTCGGCCGGTATACTCAGGCGTCTTTTCAGCCATTTTGCTTTTTGGTTCGGGTGTTAGCTTATTAGGTACCCTCATCGGCGGGCTCAAGCATCTTTTTAGCTCTTTTGCTCTCAGCCAGTATGCTCATTGGAAATAACTCGAGGAAAGCCATAATAAGACATGTTGTCGAGAAAGAACCATCTTTATTGATCATGAACATTGATCTCTTGTGGCTTGTATATATATTTTCCCTTGAGTTGTTTTCATGCGTAGAATCTTCTTAGCTGGCTGATGTGCCATGTATTGTTGACTTCTTTTCCGTCTTCAGTTATCAACTTGTATGTGCCTGGTCCAGTGACTTTTATGACGATAAAAGGACCTTCCCATAGACTGAGTAGTTTATGGCGTCCATCAGTTTTTTGTATTCTTCATAGTACTAGGTCTCTGACTTGTAGTGATCGAGGCTGGGTATTCTTGTTGTAGTGGCGTCTTAATCCTTGGAGGTATCTTGCTGATTGAAGGGTAGCGTTTACTCTGACTTCTTCTGTACTATCAAGTTCTAATCTTCGGGTGTGTTCTGCTTCTCCTTCGTCATATCGTTCTATCCTTGGTGACGTCTAGATCAAGTCGGCAGGTAGTACGGCTTCTGATCTGTAAACTAGGAAGAAAGGTGAGTATCCGGTGGCTCTACTTATTTAAGTTCATAGCCCCCATACGACCTTGGGTAATTCTTCAATCCATTTTGATCCATAGTCTACTAGTTCTTCATATAATCTTGGTTTTAATCTGGCTAGTATGAGTCCATTAGCCCTTTCTACCTGTTTGTTGGCCTCTAGATGTGCGACTGATGCGTAATCTATGCTGAAGCCACAGTCCTGTGCCCAACTTTGGAATTCAGTGGCTGTGAAGGGAGAACCCAAATCTATGATGATTCTATTGGGCATGCCGAAGTGGTGCATAATGTCTTGGATGAACTCGACTGCTTTGGCTGCGCTGTACTTTGCGAGTGGTTTGTATTTAATCCACTTGGTGAACTTGTCAATTGCTACGAAGATGTACTCAAAACTGCCTTTTGCTTTCTTGAGAGGTCCTACTTGATCCAGCCCCCAGCAGGAGAAAGGCCAAGCGGATGGGATGAAGATGAGATTGTGAGCTGGCACATGAGCTTGTCTTGCGAACATTTGACAACATTTGCATCTTCTGACAAGTTCTTCTACGTCTTTCAAAGCGGTTGGCTAGTAGAATCCGGTGCGGAATGATTTGCCGACTAGTGTTCTTGAAGCGGCGTGATTTCCACAGCAACCTGAGTGTATTTCGTCTAGGATCTATTTGCCCTCTTCAAATGAGACACATTTTAAGAGTACTCCTGATGATGCGGCTCTTCTGTAGAGCTTGTCTCCCACTAGGACGTAGTTCTTGCTTCTGCGAACAACCCGGGTAGCTTCCTCTTTATCCGCTGGCAACTTATTTTCTTTGATGTAATTAATAAAAACCTAGGTCCATAAAGTGGTGATTACCAAGATCTGGGTGCTTTTAGCTGAGATTTCAGGGGTTATCTCACCGGGTTGTTTGATAGAGGGGACTGATAACTCCTCTATGAAAACACCGGGTGGGACCTTTGCCCTGTCTGATCCAAGCTTGGCGAGGATGTCTGCCGCAATATTAGAATCGCGCAGGATATGTAGAATTTCTAGTCCTTGAAAATGTTTTTTGAGCTTTCATATTTCAGCACAGTAAGCGCCCATATTTTCTTTGGTGTAGTCCCAATCTTTGTTGACTTGATTGATGACTACTGCCGAATCGCCGTATACGAGTAAACGCTTGATTCCGAGGGTAATTGCCACTCGTAGCCCGTGGATGAGAGCTTCGTATTCTACTTCATTGTTTGTAGCTTGCCATAATATCTAAAGGACATACTTGAGTTGTTTTCCATCTAGAGAAATGAGGAGAACGCCTGCACCGGCTCCGCCTAGCTTGAGTGATCCATCAAAGTACATCTTCCAATAATCAAGGATGATATTTGACATCGGTTGTTGAATTTCTGTCCACTCGGCAACAAAATCGGCCAGGGCTTAGGACTTAATTGCCTTCCGTGGGGTGAAATCGATATTGAGAGCACCAAGTTCAACTGCCTACTTAGATATGCGCCCTATTGCGTCTCTGTTGTGTAGGATGTCTCCGAGTGAAAAATCTATCACGACGGTAATCTTGTGGCTTTCAAAATAGTGGCGAAGCTTGCGTGAAGTGATCAATAGGGCGTAGAGTAGTTTTTGCACATGTGGGTACCGGATTTTTGATTCAAACAGTACTTCGCTGATGTAGTATACGGGGCGTTGTTCCTTATATACGCGCCCTTCTTCTTCTCTTTCCACAACTATTGCTGTGTTCATCATAGTAGAAGTAGCCACAATATACAACATCATGTCTTCATCTTTCTTTGGAGGTGTGAGCACGGGCGAGGAGGTGAGGTATTCTTTAAGTCTTTTGAAAGCTTCATCGGCTTCTTCTGTCCACCTGAACTTGTCTGTCTTCTTTAGTAATTTAAAGAAAGGTAACCCTTTTTCGCCCAGTCTTGATATGAAATGATTGAGGGCCGCCATGCAGCTTGTTAGTTTCTGCACATCTTTGACACTTCGAGGAGGGCCCATCTCTGTTATGGCTCAAATTTGCTTGGCGCTTACTTCAATTCCGCGATGACTAACCAAGAATCCGAGTAGTTGTCCTGAAGGAACTCCGAATACACACTTGTTTGGGATCAATTTCCACTTCCATCTTTTTAGATTTTCAAAGGTTTGCTTTAAGTCTTCAATTAGTGTATTCAGGTTCTTTGTCTTTACTACTATGTCATCCACGTATGCCTCTATGTTTTCGCCGATCTGTTCACCAAGGCATGTTTGGATAGCTCTTTGGTAAGTGGCACTAGCGTTCTTGAGTCCAAACGACATGGTCTTGTAGCAGTAGGCACCAAAAGGAGTGATGAAGGATGTCTTGCTCTGGTCTTGTTCCTTTAATGCGATCTGGTGATATCCTGAATAGCAATCAAGGAAGGATAATAGGGCAGATCCTGCTGTTGAATCAACTATCTGATCAATGTATGGTAGCCCGAATGGATCTTTCGGGCAGTGTTTATTGAGATCTATGTAGTCGACACACATGCGCCACTCGTTCGTATTCTTTTTCTGTACTAGAACTGGGTTTGCTAGCCAATCTAGATGGAGTATTTCTCTGATGAATCTGGCTGCCATTAGCTTTGCGATTTCTTTTTTAATTGCTGCCTTCTTGTCGGGTGAGAATCATCGTAGTCATTGTTTCAAAGGCTTGGAGCTTTTATTGATATCAATTCTGTGCTCAGCCAACTCTCTTGGGACACCTGGCATGTCGGTCGGCTTCCAAGAGAAGATATCTTTGTTGTCCCAAAGAAAGTTGGTGAGCGTGAGTTCCTATTTTGCTGAGAGGTGGGCGCTGATGGTTGCCATTTTGGAGGGATCACCGGTGCCCAGGTCGATTTGCTTAACGTTGGCTTCTTTTGGTGGTGTGAGGATACTAGGTTTTTTAGCCGGTATCTCTAGCTCTTCTGGGTTCATTTCTGCTGCAACAGTGGCTATTTCTTTTCTTCCATCGGTGGCTTGTGCTTTTGCTGCAATTTGGATTGCCTGAACATCACAGTCAAAAGCGCGCTTCAAATCACTCCGAAGAGAAAGGACACCGTTAGGCCCTGGCATCTTAAGCAACAGGTACGGATAATGCGGTATCGCCATGAATTTTGCTAGTGCTGGGCGCCCGAGGATTGCGTGATATGATGAATCAAAGTCTGCAACTTCAAACTTGATGAACTCTGTATGTTAGTTCAAGGGAGTCCCAAAAATAACCGGTAGAGTGATTTGTCCAAGTGGCATTGCTGCCTTGCCGGGTACTATGCCATAAAAGGCATGCTTGTGGGTGTAATCATCCCGGTGAGTTGTAGTCCCATCTTCCTTAGAGTTTCTAAGAAAATGATATTGAGTCCGGCTCCCCCGTCGATTAGTACTTTTGTGACAGTCATACCAGCAATAGTTGGATCTAGAACCAGTGGGTAATGGCCTGTGTTTCCTATGTTAGTCCATTGGTCTTCCCTTGAAAATTGGATTGGATACTGTGACCAGTTGAGATATCTTAAAGTAGCCGGTTTTGCTGCCATGATGGTTCGCATCGCTAGCTTTTCTTGATGTTTGCTTTTGGAATCTAGAACTCTGGCAAAGATTACTGCTACTGTCCCCCTAGATTTTTGGAATCCCTTGTCTTCGTGGTTGTCTTCTTCTTTTTTCTGATTGCTTTCTTTGGTATTCTCCTTACTATCTTTTCTTGTGTATTAATCTTTGAATGTGTAGCAATCTCCAATGGTGTGATTTCCTTTGGGGTGCAAGATGCAACGCATGTTTTCAATGTCGTCATACCTTCTGGTCTTGGAAAACTTCCTTGCTTTGTCAGCTATTGCCATGGTGTTGTCTGGTCCACGCTTTCTTTCCTGATGTCTGTTGTTTCGATGATTTCGCTTGTCTAGGTTGTCTTGGTTGTTTCTATCCGAGAACCTTTCTCGTGTCTTCTCCTCTACAGTAATCATTCTTTCCACTGTGCGTCTGAATTCTTCATTGTTTCTCAGGTTTTCTTTGCAAAAGTCCTGAAATTGCCACCTAGCCATGATTCCGTGAGAGAAAGCTTCAATTACTTCTCATTCGGTGATATCATGTACTTGAGCTCGTAGTTCGCCAAATCGTCGATAGTAATTTTTGAGACTTTCACCTCCTTTCTGCTTGAGTCCTTTTAACTCTGCGTGGATGATTGGGTGTGTAATGATACCCATGAAATTTTCACAGAAAGCTCTTTGCAAGTCCTCCCAATTTCTGATTGATCATGGATTCAATTTGTCGAACCATTGAAGGGGCATGGTTTCTAGGGCCATGGGAAAGAACAAGGTCTTGATATCATCGTCTCCTCCAGCCAATTCAATCGATTGCGAGTAAATCCTGAGCCACTGCCTTGGTTCGGTCTTGCCATCATACTTAGAGTGGTTGGACGGCTTGAACTTGTGAGGTAGTCGTATTGAAGCGAGTCTGTTCGCAAAACAGGGGAATCTATCATGCGCCCTGACTTCTTTGTATTTTGATTCACCACCTCCTTCTAGCCAACTGTCATCTTGACAAGAGTAGTTCTGCGTGGCTATCTTAATGTGTACTTTGCTTCTGATCTTTCTTGGTTGTTTGACTCGATAGTTTTGATTATGGTCCCTTCTACTTTCCCCATTGTGACTTCCACTTGGTCCAAGTCTCTCGAAAGCAGATTTCCTTTGCTTTTGATCTTGCGCATGAGATGTTGATCTAGCAGGTAGTTTTGAACGGGTTCTTCCATTGTGCGTCCTTAGGGCTGTTGATCGAAGGTAGTCCCGGAGTTGTTCCTATTTTTCACTGGGATGTGAGATTGATCTAAGTTCTTCTAGTGCTTCTCGGATCCTATCGTAGGGTGTATTTGCCGCGCGTCCTTCTTTGACTTCTTGTTCTGATTTTCTTCTATCATACTCAGCTAGATCTGACTCATATTTGATCCATGCTTCCTTGCGCTACCTAGCACGACGTTGGCGTCCTTATTTCAATTTGGTTTTTCTTTCTCTAGCTTGCTTTTGATTTTTGGTCTCACCATCGTGCCCTTGGATAAAGGGTGATATGTTGGATTCAGATTCATCTGATGACCTGATGTCGGGTGCTTCTGGGGGGGGCCAATGGTGATCGAGGACGACGAATCATGAATACTTCTCGTGCGTGGGTTGTTCTGTCATCGGCGTTGGTTTCCGTACTGTCAGAGTTGTTGATAACATTAGTAGAGGCTTCAAGGTCACAGATCGAGTCTCCTTCTTGGTAGGGTAGAGTTGTTGTCATTGTTGTGTCAACTAGCCGGGTACTACTATCTTCAGTAACAGAACCTGGCCAGTGGATGATGCAGTCTTGAGATGTTACGATTAGTATGAGACCTTCCTGAGCTCCTATCAATGGTATTCCAAACACTAGATTAAGAGATCTTTCGAGCTGTGCCTAATAAGACGTTGCCATGTTGCCGAGACCGAATGGAAAAGGACCCATCTTCTTTAAAGTACTCTGAGTGTACTTTGAGTTGTATTCTTGATAGGTTGATGTCGTGTTCCGGAGCCTTGTCGGAAAAGAACTTGGTTTTCTGAAAGAACTTGGATAAGACTCCATCTCGGAAGCGGAGCCTGACTTTGAATCAGATGCGTGAAGCCACGGAATCTGAGTTGGATTGGACATCATGAGCTGCGCGATTCTTCCGGCAAGCTGATCTATCATTGTCCCTGAAATGGAAAGGTCTTGATGATGATCCAAATCTTTGAGGAGACGGCCTTGGAGCTTGCCATTGTCACCTGCCTCGTAGATCCACGAACCGAAGATGAAGGTTGATCCCTTTGAAAAAATCATGTTGTCAAGGTCCGTCGAGCTCTCGGATGCAAAGTCACCGAAAGCCCCTACCTGGCGCGCTAGCTGTCGATGTTTGACCACTGATAGCCTGCCACGGGGGTACCCAGGGCAGTATGTTCGGGCTTCAGTGTATGCGGAACTCGACGGTTAACGCAAGAGACAATCAATTTATCCTAGTTCGGACCCTCGATCTTTGATCGAGTAATAGCCCTACGTCCAGTCGGCGTTAGCCTTTACGTTGGATTGATTGTAAAGTGTCGTGTCGTACCATCCTCTCTGAACCCCCGATCCAAGGAGCCCTGCCCTCCTTTATATAGTCAGGAGGCCAGAGTCCTAGTCAGTTTACAATGTAGAGTCCTAGAAGGATTATAGGGTAGTATTACTACTAGGATTACATGGAAAGAATCCTAGTTAGACTAGATCTTCTCTCTTCCTTGCGGGGTATCCTATGGGTCCTGCATCGACACACGTGCCATTGCTGGAGCTGAGATGAACTGCTGTCACAGACTAGAATCAACTGCCTCTGACACTCACGAGGCTTGGCCTCGATCCGTACTCGCGGGCTTAGCCCTGAGTTGACTGACAACTAACAAAGTGACCTCAAAAACACCGACTCGTTGCACAATAGAATAGATCGGATATATGAATAATTACAATATACATCTAGAGATACGAAACCCTAAGAAGCAAGCAATGGATATGAAATTAGAGGCGATGGCTTTCTACCTAATGAACCGGCGAAACGAAGAGCAGAGGAACGAATTGCGGGGAACCATCGAGAATCGCCTAGGGTTAGGGTTGTAATGCGGCGGTTTGGAGATCAATGCAAGGTAGGCGCGGTGGTTTGGAGATCGGTGCGTGGGCGTGGCGCAATCACGGTGGAGGAGGCACAAGTGGCGGCGCTGGTATGCTACGGCTCGGGTGCGGTTAGGCGGCGCTGCTATGGTGCTTGGTGGTGCTGCTACAGTGTGGGCACAACGGCACAGGGTGTGGCGGTGTGATGGCTCGGTGGCATGGAGCGGCGCGGGCGTGGCAGAGCACTGCTACGTGGCTAAGGCACGGGCGCAAGGTGAGCCCAAGCAGCGGAGGCACGGCGACTTGGGCGAGCGGCGGCGCAGTCAGTGTGGGTTGATGCGGGATTAGGTCAAAGTCGCGGCACGGTTATATGGTGGCCCCCAACGTGATGGATAAGGAAAGGAGAAAGAGTTCTAGATCCGCACGATTTCAACTGACCAGACACTCTGATGACAACGACCGGACGCTGCCACCCGGAGTCCGATCGACAACAGAGAGGTCCAAAACCTCCCAAGTCGCGACCGAACGTGTTCGGTTAACCCTAATCGGACACAGCCAGAGTCCGGTCCATGCTGTGTTCATCTTCTTCGTTTGGCCGAACGCAGGACCACCATCTGAACAGATGCACGGATAACACTATTTCAGCATCCGGTCACTCCTTTGCGCTTCTGTTCACCTCCTGTGAACTGACCGGACGTTGGAATCTAGAGTCCGGTGCAGCCTCCGGTCACCCTTTTTCAGCAAATCTTCAAAGTTCCTTCGCGCTGCCTGTTCCTAATCAAGTCCCAACTTCAATAAGACACAAATAAACACCAATTATGACTGATGTGCGTGACCTCTCTCAAACCCTCAAATGTTTCAAAATATTTTGCCTTAGGCTATACTTCTTTTTAAGAAAATTGGCAATAAAAGGGTAATCGAAAGGAAACGACAAAACAACACTCATGCATATACAATGCAATACTTGAAATTAATTCTAGTTGCTTGTCAGGTTTGATCCAATGTTAAGCTTCTCCACTTGCTTTTTGACGGTTATCTTAACCATGTTAGACAAGCCCTAAATGCATTACCAAAAATTAAACATGGTGTATATTACAATGCAATGCAAGGGACAACACAAGCTTATTTTCTAGTGAAGTTACTAAAATCAAGCACATTGAGCTCATTCCTCAACCGACAAAATGTAGCCTCATCTAGCGGTTTAGTGAAGATATCCACCAATTGATCATTGGTCCTTACACCTTCTAGTGATATATCATTTTTAGCAACATGATCTCTAAGAAAGTGATGGTGGATATCTATGTGATTAGTGCAAGAGTGTTGAACTAGATTATTAGCAAGCTTTATTGCACTCTCATTATCACACAAAAGAGGTACCTTTTCTAGAACTACAACATAGTCTAGCAAAGTTTGCTTCATGTAAAGTATTTGTGCACAACAAGCACCCGTGGCAATGTATTCTGCTTCGGCGGTGGACAAAGCCACACTATTTTGCTTCTTGGAGGACTAAGACACATGTGATCTACCAAGCAAATGGCACCCTCTAGATGTGCTTTTCCTATCAACTTTGCAACCGGCATAATCCGAATCGAAATAGCCAACTAATTCAAATTTAGCTCCTTTAGGATACTAAAGACCAATGTTTGGTGTGTGCTTAAGGTACCTAAGGATTCTTTTAACGGCGACCAAATGAGCTTCCTTAGGATTAGCTTGAAATCTAGCACACATACACACACTAAACATGATGTCAGGACTAGATGCGGTTAAATATAACAAGCTACCAATCATAGATGGTAGAGAGTTTGATCAACCGTTTTACCTCCCTCATCTAGGTCGAGATGTCCATTTGATGGCATTGGTGTCTTGATTGGCTTACATTCATCCATATTGAACTTCTTGAGAAGATCCTTGGTATACTTTTCTTAAGAGATGAAAATCCCTTCTCTCATTTGTTTGACTTGAAAACTAAGAAAGAATGTAAGCTCTCCAATCATTGACATCTCGAACTCCTTCGACATCATTCACCAAACTCTTTGCAATAATCTTCATGTGATGATCCAAAGATGATATCATCAATATATACTTGACAAATAAAGATTTCTCCATCAAGCTTCTTGGTGAATAGTGTGGTGTCGACCTTCCCAATGGTGAAGCCCTTCTCAATGAGGAAATCCCAAAGACGCTCATACCAAGCTCTTAGGGCTTGCTTAAGCCCATATAGCGCCTTGGACAACCTATAAACATGATTAGGATATCTAGGGTCTTCAAACTCGGGAGGTTGATCAACATAGACTAGTTCATTTATGAAGCCATTTAAAAATGCACTTTTAATATCCATTTGATATAATTTCATCTCATGATGCGATGCATATGCAAGGAGGATACGTATGGCTTCAAGTCTTGCAACTGATGCAAAGGTCTCTCCAAAATCCAACCCTTCAACTTGAGAGAACCCCTTTGTAACTAGTCTTGCCTTATTTCTCACTACAACGCCTTGATCATCTTGCTTGTTGTGGAACACCCACTTTGTTCCAATGACTCTTGCACCTTGTGGTCGCTCTTCAAGAGTCCAAACTTCATTGCGAGTGAAGTTGTTCAACTCTTCATGCATGGTATTGATCCAATCTGAATCTTGAAGAGCTTCTTCTACATTCTTAGGATCAACACAAGAGATAAAAGAGTGATGTTCAATAAATAAAGCAAGTTTTTGAGATCGAGTTATTAAACCCTTTGAAAGACTGCCTATGATGAGATCTTGTGGATGAGCTTGTAGTAGAGGTGAATTTCTTCTATCAACCACTTGAGGCGAAGGTTGTGGAGCATCAATATCTTGTGCTTGTGCCACCATTTGATCATGAGAGATATGCGTATCTTTATTTTCTACTCTCCCATCTTTATCACCATCTTGTGGCACATTTGATGAAGAAGGTGGATCAATCACTTGTACATCATCTTTAGGCTTGTTGTCTCTAACCAGAATGTTCTTCATGGCCTCCCTCAATGGTTCATCACCTATATCATCAAGATTCTCATGTGCTCCTTGGAAGCCGTTAGATTCATCAAATTCCACATCATATGTTTCTTCAACCAAGCCGATGGCATGATTAAATACTCGATATACTTTGAACTTTGATGAGTAACCAACAAGAAAGCCAATATCACAACGTCTTTAAAACTTTCCTAGGTGTTGCCGCTTCTTGTAGATGTAACATTTGCAACCAAACACCCGGAAGAATGAGACGTCCGGCTTCTTCCCATTGAGCAACTCATAAGGTGTCTTGCCAAGAAACTTTTGAAGGAATAGGCGGTTGGATGCATAGCATACGATGTTGATAGCTTCCGCCCATAGAGCTTTGGGTGTGTTGTACTCATCAAACATTGTTCTTGCAAGTGTAATGAGTGTCTGATTCTGTCTCTCTACTACACCATTTTGTTGAGGAGTGTATGTTGTGGAGACCTCATGCTTGATTCCAACTTCACCATAATAGATTTCAATGTTTGTGTTGTCAAACTCTTTTCCATTATCACTTCTTATCTTCTTGAGCTTCACCTCAAACTCATTTTGTGGTCTCTTGGCAAACTTCTTGAAATATGATGCAACTTCGGTCTTGTCATGAAGGAAGAATACCCATATATATCTTGAGTAGTCATCAACAATCACAAGACAATAAAGATTTCCTCCCAAACTCTTGTAAGTTGTTGGTCCAAATAAGTCCATGTGAAGGAGCTCTAGCACTCTTGTTGTTGACATGAAAGCTTTTGTAGGATGAGTGTTTGCAACTTGTTTGCCAGCTTGACATGCACTACAAAGCTTGTCCTTCTCAAATTTCACATCCTTCAACTCTCTCACCAATTCATGCTTCATAAGCTTCTTGAGTGAGCCCATCCCAACATGAGCAAGTCTTCTATGCCATAGCCACCCAAGTGAAGTTTCAATGAATAGGCATGTCTTCAAGTTAGCATCTTCGGAGGTGAAATCCACTAGATATAGGTTGTTGTATCTAACTAACTTGAATATAACTTGATCATCATCCTTCTTAGATACAACCACTTCCTTCTCAGTAAACAAGTATTGAAAGCCAAGATCACACAATTATCCAACGGATAACAAGTTGAAACTCAAAGAAGCAACATATAGTACATTTGAGATTGAATGGTCATTTGATATTGCCACTTTGAACAATCCTTTGACTTTGCCCTTTGAATTATCACCAAATGTAATTCTTTCTTGGCCATCAACTTCTTCATCAAGTGAGGTGAATATACGAGGATCACCGGTCATATGTTGAGTGCAACCACTATCAATTACCCAATAACTTCCACCGGTCTTGTAGTTCACCTACACACAAGAGATCAAGCTTGTTTAGGGACCCAAACTTGTTGAGGGCCCTTGACTTTCTCAACAAGTGACTTTGCAACCCAAATTTTCTTAGGCATATTCTTGTTGGGAGGTCCTAAGAACAAGACTTTTATTTTACCACTAGAGTTCTTTCTAAGCATGTAATGAGCATTGAAAGCAAAAGGTCTAGCATGCTTGGGCAAGGGTTGTGGTGGTGGAGTTTGACACTCATGGGCAAAGTGACCTTCTTGTCCACACTCAAAACACCTCTTTGGCTTTGGCTTTGACTTGTGTTGTTGGTGGTGTTGATCTTGAGCCTTCTTCTCTTGATGTGCCAAGTATCCAATTCCACTTCTACCCATCTTCATGACGATGTTCATGAGTAGCTCACTTTGAAGATGTTGACCTCTTGTGAATTTGCTCAACCCGGTCTTGAGATGTTCTTTTTCTAACTTGAGCTTCTTGTTCTCATCTTTTAGCTCATCATGATTTTTCTCCTTCTTGAGCCTCTTGTTCTCTTCTTTAAGATTCTCATTCTCAAGAGCTAGATCACTATCATGGTCAAGGTTCTCTATCACAATGGTGTTGGTGGTTGAAAGCTTCTCAAGATCTTTCTTTAGCTTCTCATTCTCATTCTTGATCTTGACATACTCATCATAGTTATTGGACTCAACCACTTGCTTGCCTTTGCTACTAGAACCTTGCTCAATGCTCTCAATAATCAAATCATCACATGATGTAGCTATATCAATCTTAACAACATGGTTAGTAGCATCATGTGGCTCATTGGATAAAAACTCATGAGAGATAACAAGATTATCATGATTGATCTTGAGATTTGTATATTCTTCTTTTAGCATTTTGTAGCTAGTGATGAGCTCATTATGTATCCCCTCAAGTTTATCATGTTTATCTTTAAGCTCTTTCTTAGAAGATTTGAGCTCCTTGAGTTTGGATGACATAGCATCATTTGCTTCTCTAAGCTCAACACTAGCCTTTTCCACTATGTCACATTTAGCTAAAAGAGAATCATTCTTAACTTCTAGCTTTTCATTCTTAGCTCTTGACTTTCTAATGATCTTAGTATATTGATTTAGCAATTTAACAAGATCATCATATGAAGGTGATTCAAATTCATCATCATCACTATCACTATCATCATTGCAAGCATGTTCATCACCACTACTTTCATCATCATTTGATACCTTTCATTTACCCTTGGCCATAAGGCATAGGTGTGTAGAGGATGATGGCGGTGGTGTCGGTGAAGATGATGAAGAGTCAATCACAATAGCGGCCACCTTCTCATTCTCACTATCATCATCGGATGAGCAACTTGATGGATCAATATTCGTGAGCCAATCATCGATGATGTATGCCTTGCCATTTTTCTTCTTCTTGTGGAAATCCTTCTTCTTGTCATCTTTCTTCTTATATGGCTTGTTTTTCTTCTTCTCATCTTTATCTTCATTACTTGAGTCATCTTTCTTGCCCTTGTACTTCTTCTTGTATTTGTCTTTCTTTGGCTTGGGGCATTGATGAGCTAGATGACCAAGTTCTCCATAATTATAGCAATCAATCTTGGAGATTGGCTTCCTTCTATTGCTAGTGAAGAACTTCTTTTTCTTGCCATTAAACTTGACACCGTTCTTATTGAGCTTCTTTAGCATCTTGGCGGTTCTTCTCACCTTGAGAGCAAGACTTGCATCATCAATTTCATCATCACTTGAGCTCTCATATTCAACTCTTGCTTTGCCCTTCTCTTGGCTAGCCTTGAATGCCAAGTCTTTGTCTTTCTTCTTGGTAGAGGAAGAGTCATCTTGTGGTGTGATGTGCATATACATCTCATGAGCATTGATCTTTCCCAAGATTTGAGTTGGTGTAGCGGTGGAAAGATCACCTTGATGAAGCATGGTCACAATATGCCCATATTTGTCAATGTGGAGGACACTCAAGATCTTTCTTACAACATCGGATGGTTGTATTTGTGTAAGTCCAAGCCCATTGACTTCCTCTACAAGAACATTTAAGCGTGAGTACAACTCATTAGCACTTTCTTTAGGAAGCATCTCAAAAAGAATTAAGCTTTTTCATGACAAGATGATAGCATTCCTCACGCTCACTCTTTGTTCCCTCATGGAGCGTACAAATGTCCGGCCACGGTGCATGGGCGTCCTTATGGTTCCGCACACGATTAAACACATCTTTGCAAAGGCCTCTAAAGATGATGTTTCTAGCCTTTGCATTCCATTTTTCGTAATTTACTTCATCGCCTTGAAGGTGTGTGGGATCCCTAGATGTTGAGAAACCTTGAGAGGCAGCTCTAAGAATTCCAACATCTAGAGCTTCTAAATACACCTCCATGTGGATTTTCCAATAAGGAAAATCATCTCACTCAAAGATAGGAGAAGGTTCATCCCCGTGGGATTTCTTTCTCTAGGCGGTTAAGCCTAATTAAGCGAGCACGAGGTTCTGGTACCAATTGAAAGGATCAAGATGCCCAAGAGGGGGATAATTGGGCTCATTCTAAAATTATTTGCAATAATTAAACCCTACACTAAGTCCACTTCACCCTTTATGCCTAGAAAGTGATTCCATTGATCTAACACACAAAAGTTTAGCACCCTAAGTTCCAATCCTACTCTAGCATGATAATTCTAAGAATGTAAAGACAATAATTGAATTGCTCAAATGTAAATGCTTAAAGTAAAGAGAGGAGAAGGAATGCGGCGATGTTTTATCGAGGTATCGGAGAGTCGCCACTCCCCACTAGTCCTCGTTGGAGCACCCACACAAGGGTGTAGCTCCCCCTTGATCCGTGCAAGGATCAAGTGCTCTCCACAGGTTGATTCTTCGACACTCCGTCGCGGTGAATCACCCACAACCGCTCATAACTTGAGTTGGGTCATCCACAAGCTCCACCGGATGATCACCAAACTCCCGATCACCACCAAGCCGTCTAGGTGATGGCGATCACCAAGATCAAAAAGCACGAACTCTCACTTGACCACAACAAGCCTAATAAGAAAGGTGGATGCACACTTGCTACTCTCCTTGCACTAATGAGGCCTTAATCTTGGATTCTCAAATCATAATCACCTCACTAGGCTCTTGCTCTCCAAAGCACTCTTAAGGGTGTTTTCAGCTGATCAAATGGGCAAGAGACCTCCCTTGGATGAATAGAGGAAGTATTTATACACTCTCGTTCAAAACAAACCGTTAGGAGGTGGCGTCAGCATTCTGTGGGGTGACCGGACGCTCTGGTCAATTCTCCCTGCCATAGAGCCGTTAAGTTGTGACCGGACTCTGACATGTGTTCGGTCAGCACTGACCGGACACGTCCGGTCATGAAAACTGCTCTCTGGAACCTTACTAATGTTGACCGGACGCTGGAGCCTAGAGTTCGGTCACTTTGTTGTTCAGCGTCCGGTCAGTAACCGGAACCTGACTAGCATCCGGTCAGCACTGACCGGACACGTCCGATCAGCATTCTCCCTCTCTGGAACTTTACTAGAGTTGACCAGACTCTGGCACCCAGTGTCCGGTCACTTTTCACTCAGCATCTGGTCGCAATCAGATGACTTCTCCTTGATCAAATAAACTGACCGGACTCTACTGCCAGCGTTCGGTCACAACTAGATCAGCGTCCGGTCAGCATTTGACCCTCCATTTACTTCCAACTCGAAATCATATGTGAATGAAGTTTGCTCCAATTGATCTTAGGGCTACTCCTGAGCTACCTAGTGCTAGATTTGATAAGTATGCACCATACCTAACCCACTAGACTCACCTAGGTCAAGCTACTAGTCCATACCCTCTTAATAGTACGGCCAAAGGAAAAACAAAGTCCTAAACTACTCTAAGTGTCACTTCAACACCAAACGACACTTAAAACTAGTGTGTCCTTAACCTTGTCGTCCATCCTTTGAAAATCAAAACGATTTCCATCGTAGGGGCATGACAACCATGATTGCCCAATCAATTGCCATTACCATGACCTAACTTAATTGCCTCTGCTAAACACATGTTAGTCATAGTAATCATGTATTGTCATTAATCACCGAAACCAACTAGGGCCTAAATGCTTTCAACATGAAAGTTGGATCCTTCGTACTAATCCAATGAACTTGATGTCCATCGGTCCATGGCCCATGGTATAAGACGATAAGGCTAAGAAGGGCAAACAAAGAACGATAGAAGAACAAGATAACAGGAGAACTGATATTATCAACCAGATCTTTTCTCTATATAAGCTAGTAGTTCGACATTCCTTTGAAATATTTTATTTTTTATGATTCGGCAATGCAGAGATCATTAGTCTTACCAAGTAAAACAGTAAGCAACTGAATGTGTTGCTTGATTCAGCCCTGATATTCCATTTACAAGAGTCTTGGCCCCTAACCTCACATGCTGGTAATGTCATTTTCTCGAGGTGCCCACTGCTTTGGAGCTCACCAACCTAGGACAATGCAGTCCAAGACAAGAAATATATTTAAGCCCATAGTGTTGCAACGTGCACACTTGGAGGGAAACCCCCATTTGCTTAGGACTACATACATACAACATTACAATAAACTTGGAAACAGGTAACAATAGACTGGAGCTACATGTATCAGCAATTCATCACAAAAAATATTGTAATAGAGACAATTTGGCTTCAAGCTCACCAGAGGTTTGATAGGACTGGCAGGAAGCGACATAATGCATGTTTGGATCTCCTGATCACCAGGCTTTGAGCACGATTCTAGGAACTTCTGTGTCAGATTCAAAGCGATCAAGCATTGTTTCTGTCTCATCGAGAAGCTGCAAATGCGGAACGACAAAGTGAAAATAAGATGATTATGAAAACAACGAAAGATGTTACAAAAATGGTTAAATAAGTAGCACCATCTTGACAAAAATTAGAAAAGTATGTGCAGGCAGCAGCTTTACAAACTTAAGAAAAATACATGCGCAACTATGTGCATTCACTGCCAAAACAAGTTTATTTTAGTTACTTATCAGTCCTAGCAGTGTTGGAATTAAAGATGCAAGAAAAGTGGCTTACCCTTTAGCTGCTCTATTTGCCATCACACCGCCACAAATGAAAATTTACACAAAATTAACCCTACTCCTGTGCAAGAAAATTTACATGGACAACAATGAAAATGAGACCCTGACACTTCCACAGGTCTTCAGAACATTGTGCAGTGATCGAGTTCACCAGCTGATTAGCAAGGTCTACATATTTATAGTTTCCTGAGCATTGAAAAATAAAACTAACAATATATTTCATAAAAACGTGTCAAAGAATCGACCTTAACGTATGGGAACCGTCCAAGCAGTAAGAATGGACCGGAGAAACAAAAACCATCCTTCAACACCATTGCCTTGTGAACAGAAAGTCTACGGTTAAAAGTTCAAGAAAAATAATCGACAATGATTTCTTTACAAAGAGGGTAGGACCATGTAAAAGTCGTTTACTCTACCAAACTGACAGGCTCACATACTGAGTTGTTCATCATCATTAGTTACCACAAAGCTACCCAATGAACACAATGACAGGCTCACATCCTAAGCTGAACCCTGACCTTATCTAGTGTTTCCTGCACCAGATGTGGAAAGCCAAGCTTGTGCTTTCGGCTGTTCATCAGTGAGTCATCTAAACTACAAGGTACTACTTCCTTTGTTTAAAAAGTGGATAACTACTGCCACTGTGCCGCATGTAATCGACAGTATCCCAAAAAATATCACTACTAACTGCCACTGTGCCGCATGTAATTGACAGTATACCAAAAAATATCACTACTAACTTGCTTTTTAGGTGGCCCCACACAATTTCAATAGTATTGACGATGATTTTCTACTGAGTAAGAGTATATATAGGCCACAACTCTAAATCAAGTGCCTAAACAACTTTGAAACCATTTGTATAATCTGTTCAGGTATGTACCCCATAATTCACGTAATTGAATGCAAAATTAAATTGCTTATTACTCAGTTAAATGCTCCAACTCAAATGTATTGTGAAAAAAAAACATTTTGCTACAGTTGAAGCAACCCAAATACTGTACTGGATTAGACGTACCAGTGAGCACATGATCCATCAAAGAAGGCAAAATTCATAACCAACAGCAAACCTGCAGTTAGTGTCAATCAACATTGTAGACCGATACCATGAAACATCGACCTTAGATGAGGTGAAGGCGACGAAGTTACCCTCAAGTGAGCATGGCGGCAGCCTCAGTAACCTTAGCACAAAGTGTAAGCCTGTGGGCACATAAATATACAAGATCTCTAGATAAGCACCTGAAACTTTGTTGGTCTTTCAGTAAGCATCCCAGACAATTCAAAGGATGGTTTTGCTGCAAAATAAGGAGGAGAATATTTCAAGTAAGTAAGCCCAAAAATTCGCAAACATCACATGAATGGAGAAGTCGCAAAATCCCTCATATATATATATAGTTTGCTACTACTACATTGATTAATGACTGAAAACTGAAATCTAAGCTGTGATAGGAAATATAGTTTGACAATTCTAGTTTTTTTTGGCAATCATCATTTTCTAAGGGGGGCTGATGGGGCACCCTTGCCCTTTCGGCTCATAATTTTTAGTCTTCTACCATATGTCAATTGGGAAAACAAACATTATCGTTGAAACTATATAAATAGTGGAAAAACATACATATTATCTGAGAAATCGCAGCTGATCCTCAATCGCCATATATTTAGTATATACTCATTGGATCCAACATAATGTTTGGTTGAACATGTTCGGGTGATCCAGCTCAAATATCCAGAAAGAAAAAAGACACAAATTTGAACAAAACAAATGGTAAAAACCGCAAGCACATTTCTCTAGAAAATTTTGACAAACACCTCCCCTACGTGGCTACTGAACCTACTTGAATGCTAGAATGCCCATTTGTGAGTGGTGCTACAGGGGCACATCTCTTCCACGGTCACGAAGTCCCTGACATACGAGCGAACACCGAAGTTGGAGATGTCAGGTATGAGCAATACGTGATGCCAGAATCGGAGGGGGAAGAGGGTAGATCTTACTAATCGAGGAGGTGAAGCAGATCGAACCAGGTCTGCTTGCTGCTGCCTCTGCCTTCCCGGGCAGCCGGCCGGTCGGGCCCAGCCACCGCGGTGCCGCCTCCCGCCTGCGGTGTGCCGGAGCCTGCCATCCCTCTACCTCCGCATCCGCGGCTCCGCCCGCAGGCTCGCGCCGCCACCTCCCCGGTGCTCGGCTGCTGCTAGATGCTGTGCCCGGCAGCCCCATGCTCACGCTCGCGGCCACGCGCCACCACCACCACCGCCTGACCCCGGTGCTCGTCGGACGCCGCAACTACCTGCTCGGCCAAACCACCAATTCAGCGATTGTTTCGGTACGGATGGAACTGACCGATGCTTCCTTTTTGCAGAGCCTTGACTGGGGGAAGGGGAAAGAGTGTTGCGCTTTATAAGATTGGAGCCTTCCTTTTAGACGGCGTTGCCGTAAACGTGGATGGAGCAGGGAGGCGTGGAATCAGGAGACTGCGGACAGAGGTTTCCTTTTGGTTCGTCTGGCGCGAGGTTTCCTTTTGAACGTGCGCGCGGGTGGCGAGGTTGGAGCCACGGTATCGCACGGGGTGGGTAGAGCGACCAAAAAATTGTCGCACGATTCGATTGTTTTAGTTTTATTCTTTTTAGTTGTAGATGATATATGTCATGTTCGCTTGGCTGATAAGCCATGACTGAAAGTACTGTTGGTTGATTTGCTGTGAGAGAAAAATATTGTTCGTTGTCTGAAAAAGTACGGCTTATAAGCCAAGCGAACAGGGCGATATAAAGACAACATAAAAAATTAAATCTCAAGTCAGTCAGTTATATTTATAATCACAGCGTACAGCCGACTTAGCCCATCATCCACTTCGATCTCATTTTCCCTTGTAACCACCTCTCGAACCTTACTCGTTCGTTGTCGCTAGTAAGTTTGTCTTGGTGGTTAGTGGTGAAGCTAGGAATTAGATTTAGGGAAGGCAAATGTCAATAGAGGGTTATTTAGTCTTTAATTATGTAGTAGATTAGTTAGATCATTAAGTGTTATTTTCTAATAAAAATAGCAAAGTTAGGGGAGGGCGAGCTCCTTCCAGTTACCCCTTGTGTTCGCTAATGTTGGCGGTGTAAGCATGAAGCTTTCTAATCTTACGCCCTGTTCGTTTGGGCTTGTTTGGCTTATAAGCCATGGCTGAAAGTACTGTTGGCTGATTTGGTGTGAGAGAAAAATATTGTTCGTTGGCTGATAAGTCATGGCTTATAAGCCGAATACAACCAAGCGAACAGGTTGTTAGCCGTAGGCAACCTCTTCTTTCTTCTCCTTTACTCCCTCTTTCGGATTAGTTCAAGCTCATGCCCAAGCTAGGGTTGCGCTAGCACTATAGTTGGGAGAGGGAGATAGCGAGGCTTAGAAGAATGGTCGTGGGTAGCGACTAGCCTAGTGATGGAGTTGTAGGGCAAGCAGTGAAGGATGGTCGGTAGGGAGAGCCGGCAACAATGAAAACTTATGTGAAGAACAAGGGTAGATGGAGCAGCAATGGGAGGCGAAAGTAGAAGGGCAAAAGTTAGAACTAAGTTGGCAGCGGTTAGCGAAAATACCTACTCCCTCCATCCGTAAAAGGACCATCGTTCTAGTATTTGAAAAAAAAAATCCCGAAAGACTGTCGTTTTAGGATGGTAAAGCTAGCAGGATAGGGTACCGGGGGTATGGGACCCACTCATGAAACAAACATCTCACGTGATAAAAATGCATCGTGGTGGTATAAAAAAAACAAAAGCCCTGCATGCGGACACACGGATGCTCGCCCTCCACACGTTTCATCGCAAATTTCCAGCACCGTATCCTCTGCCTCTAGCGCGGTTTACGATTACAGAACAGAGCTGCAATGTCAGACGGTTATTCATAGGGGCATTTTTGTCATTGGCAGCTACCTTGGTTTTGCCGCTCAGTCTTAGAACGACATTCTTTCTGGGACGGAGGGAGTATGCAGGTTGGTGGCTTAGGGCATCTCCAACGGCAAGAATCACTTGCTAGCTCTTACATGCCACATCATATTGTGGTCTCTTGGTATAAGGCTTTCTTTATTTCACTTCTTTATGTCCTACCATCTATAGACCCAATCCTTGTCGTTTATTGATCTTTTGTACTACCTCCATCCCAAAAAAAAAATGGAATTCTGAATTTAGATTGGGTCAAACTTTATTAAATTTGACTTAAGTTTATAAAAAAATATTAACATTTAAAACTCCAAATACGTGTATAATAAAAATATATTGCATGATTAATCTAGTACTTGTTTAGTATCATAAATGTTAGTATTTTGTTATAAATCTAATTGAATTTAAAATTATTAACTCCTCGAAAGCGAGATTTTTTAAAAAAAAAGAGAGTTACCTGTGCAGAAAGAGTGAGTCAGGAGAGTGGAGAGGGAGGCATACAAAGAGGGCTATTGTTCCCTCGCTAGCGTGCGCATCATTTTTCTTCCTACATTGTGGTAAGAATGGTTGCTCCAAACTAATTGTCGGAGAAGCCGCTATAGGATACAGTTGCACTTCGGGACAATAGGACTATAGGAGAGTCCATAGATAATAGATAATGTAGCTATTCTAAACATGAGTGTTATACACAAGAAAAAGGGAATATCTTTCTACACCTTTGGTGGAGGTTGTGCCCTTTGCAACTTATTTCAGCTGCGGCCTGTTCGCTTAAACTTATCAACTAGAATCTACAGTTATCAGCCGGCTTTAATACCAGCCGAACAGATATTCGTTGCTTCTATTTATGATGTGCACGAAGATTAAGAAAAGTGACCGAATGATTTTGTTACATTTGTTTATACTACTATACTGGAAAGATATGTTAATTTATTTGTGAGGATGAAAGCACTTACAGTATTTAGAAGACCATGAAAGGAAGAAAATGAGAGAAAAAAAATGCCTCGAAGTTCATAGTTCAGGATGGCATGTATTTCGAAAAAAAATTGAGAAGGCTTTGTACTTTCAATCAGAGGGACTATGTATTATTGAACAGAACACTACTTACTAGATAAAAATAAGCCGCTCTAAACAAATAATAACATTCCAGGAATTGAATTATTTTCTAAATCTAATCTAAATATATAAAAGATTCCTCCAAACTAGTAAAAAAGACTTTGCACGTTGTGCTGATTCCAGTGCGTGCCCATACTGCGAGGAGCAATCCATGAAGAGCAAACAGGTTTTCATAAACTCTCTACTAACATATGAATGGTTTTTTTTTTTTTTTGATAAACATATGAATGGTTGAATACTTGATGTTATTCAACATCATGATCCAAAGTTGCTCTGATGTCAGTCTCTCGTTGGAATAATTGCTTTCACAATACATTTACATCGCTACGCTAGACTATCTCAATCTGGAAGAAAATATATACAGGTGAAATAGTACACAATGAAGAGGAACACCAAACAGTAACCTAGGAGGCATCGTACATAAACTCTTGATAATCCTAGCTAAGCACGTTTTTCGTTTTTTTATAAGCCTTGCTCCTCGCAAGATAACTTACAAAGCTACAACTAAAACGACCACAGAATCAGCTGTTCTTGATCTAATAGCTGAATGCAATCTCCCTCACCTATCATATCATCATCAATCATCGCCCTCATCTCCAGCACTGTTTCCACCATCAAAATCTTCTTCGGCACTGTTATCTCCGTCATCATGTTCCCCTGACGATGTATCTTCATCATCCTCAGATTCATGATCACCGTTTTCATATAAATGGATAGGATCCAAGTCCATCACATAACCAAAGCCGTCGTTGATAATAAAGCCATCAGAATCATAATCGCTGGAGATCCAAATATCTTCATCGTCCTTCAAAATTTAAATTCCACATCAGGATTCAAAATCACTCATATAGCAATAGCATTTTTTTTGCAACTCTGTTCAAACTCAAAAAGTAGGGCAGCAGAAACCGATATCTCCAACAGTGTCACATAATAAGAACAGGAATATGGTTTGGAGGATCATACGACTGTTATAATGCCAAAATATAACTTTGCATGGACTAAGAGATTAGATACCACATCCTTTTTATTTTTTCATTAAAATAATTGTCCATTTTAAAAGCTTAAACTATAATTTGATCACTATCTTTTAGTTTTATACCTTATATATAATATGAACTGTGGTGTATCAAACTACTGAATATTTCTTTTGCATTAATCAACATTACACGGATTTTCATAATGTTAGATTCTGATAGTTCAATAGCAACTTCAACAAGAAACCGTCATTCCTAACTCAAGTTACTTTCTAACGTGAAACTGATCCTTCTCCTTTATACACTGGATACTTCAGATTCACAATACAAATACCAAGCAAGCTAATTCATTATGCAAATGTTGCTATGTGAAGATTTTTCCATGCCTATTCAATACATTAGGCGATTTATGGCAAGTTGTCCATACAAAGAACATAATAGCCAACAAGGAAGGAGAAGGATAAGAGACTCAAGTACAACATCCACATACCTCGTGAGCTTCAGTGATGGAGAGGTTTTCACCTTCACCAGGTTCCCAAATCTTGATATCTTTATCAATGCCACTACTTGCTAGAACAATCCCACAAGGGTGCTGTTCGACACAGTTTACAATCCGCTTATCTCCACGCATCGCTCTGATCAGTTCTGCATCCTTCTTTCTCCAAATACATATATTGCCACAGTCTGACCCAGAGGTAACAAAATCACAGTTGGGCCCAAGGAAGTTGACCCCCTTCATGGTTTCTACGTTCTCGTGTCCCTTGAATGTCTTAGGTATAGGCAACTTATCACCAAAGGAAAAGGAAGGCTCAATCGCATCCTTCAGGAGTTGTTTATTGACCTCAACATTGTTGAAGTGTAAACCATGCTCTCTTGAGAAAAGGTAGATATCGTCATGACTATAGGACGCTAATAGCTCGCTGGTCTGTGAGTAGGCCAAACCAGTTATTTCTTCTTCAACTTGACAAATCAAATGTGGAGGGCAGAAGTGCTCAGTCGGGCAACTGGAACTAGAATTCCCATCCACAAAAATCTTGCGGGTATCATATATCCTTACATACTGATCTGATCCAGCAACTGCGAAACAACAGGGCTTCCTTGGGTCTAAGGCAATAGCATAGAGTGCGATGTTTTCAGCAGCGTAATAGTCTGGAGCCCTACATTTAAATAGTTCCATGGCATTTTCCCCCCTAAGATCAAACTGGGGAGAGAACAGAGTCAGCAGATGAAGAATCTGAGCAGCGATAGAAAGAAGCAAAGGAACTCAACAACATACAAGCCACACGGAGCTATCTTGGCAGCAGCAGTAGAACGTGTGAGGACTTGCTGGCTCAACAGCCAACCTGTGTACTGCAAACTCCAACTCAACGAGTTTGTCTGTAATCACTCGACCCCCTTCCTGTATCTGCGAATGGATGACCTGTTTCGAATCCATAAATGACAAACGCAGACCAGATCATTGAATTTGTTGTTGCAAGGGCAACGCCATGTAAAACTGTAACATATGGATACCTCCCCATCAGCAGCGCATGAGACGATGCTCCGATCACCCGAGACAGGCATGAACAGCGCGTGGTACACGTTGTTGCTGTGCCCGGTGTGGAACGACAAGGCCGGCGCCGCCTCTTGCCAGTCCCAGAGCACGAGGGTCCGGTCGTCCGACCCGGAGAGGAGCAGCCTCCCGTCGGCGCTGAAGCTTATCGTGTTGACGCAGCCCCTGTGCTTCCGTAGCCGCTTTTGGATGTTGAGAGACTGCACATACTCCTGCGCACAGGCAAACTGGTTACCAGCTGCCCCCTCATCCTCTCCCAAACTCCCCAAGCGCGTAGGCCTAGCTCGAAACCGAATCTAACGCACTAATTCCTCAGTCCTAGAACCTAATTTTTCTTCGAATTCACAGAACCATGTGGATGGTATAAAGTACAAACGGAACCGTGAGATCCTCATCGGAGCACAAAATAAGAGACGAGGGAGACGGGAAAACCTTGGAGGCCATGACGGAGTTGGCGAAGCGCTTGGGTGGGAGGCCGCCGACCTCGCGCTCCCACAGCTCCTCCATCCTCGTCCTCTCCGGCGGCATCTCCCCTCGCCGCCGCCGGTCACGAGGGTTCCCTTCCCTTCCTCGGCTCGCCTTTTCGGCTCTTCCACCCCGCATCTGTCCTAACTGGGCCGGGCCGGGCCGGAAAGGGTTGACCTCGAAGCCCACCAGCTGTTGCGGTCCCCCGACAAATACACAACGCGGAACAATTCGGAGCGGAGAGCGCAGTGCTGTGCACGCCACAACAGAAAGGGAGAGCCGAGGAGGGAAGGGGGAGAAGCGAACGCGCAGCCAAACCCTAGCCCCGCGCGCGCGACCGCCTGGGAGCTCCCCCGCCCCCGCCCCCGCCCCCGCTTCGCGACATGGTGATCCCCTCTTCCCCTCCTCGCCGTCGCTGTTCCATTCGTGTTTGTGATTTATTTTTTCTTCTCGTCCGGTGATTCCGTTGATCCCCGCACTGACGCTTTGCTTTTTGGGTGATGCTCCCTCTACGTCTTCGCAGGCCGATTCCCCGCGCAGGAGGTAACTACGCCGGCTTCTCTATTCGTATATGGGCGTCATAATCATCCTCGGTCGTTGGTCACCCCTGATCTGGCCCTAGTGGTGTTAACTTATGGGATTTCAGCTTAGTTCTGTGGGTGCTGTTTGATTTCATTGGGGTAGTATGGGAAAACTGAGGATCCATAGAGAATATAGTAGGATCTGCGGGAGGGAATGTCTGATTGTGATTTCTGTTGTTTTATTTGTCATGTTTTGAGTTAAATAATGAATCGTGAGGCTCGATGTATCTCGCTTCTTGTGCTTATGAGGGCAGTGGTAGCTGTATGTTTAGACGCCTTGTGCATCTTAAGATCTCTAGTGGGAGCTCCTCGGTTATCAAATATGGATGAACCAGCTTGCCTGCATTAGTTTTTCTCTACTAAGTCCCTTTCTCCTAAAGGTTTTGGTGTAGCCTCCTAAACCTTCAATAACCACAAGCAGTGATGTTTTTCATGATATTGTTTTTGAATCTGGCACAACTTGCTTACTATCTAGATTGCGCATGTCTGTAATTTGTGTCTTTAAATCAGGTTAGGTTTGTGTTTGAATCGGTTATGTGCATGTTTAGTGTAGCCTCATACGCCTTTAACCAGAAACGATGGTGTTTGTCATGATTCTGGCATGACTTGCTTGCTATCCAAAGTGTGCATGGTCGGGCCTGTTCGGTTTCACAGTTGACACCAGGCAAACCTGCCTGGCGGGCAAAACATTCTCAGTCATTGCATTTTGGCTGCCTGGTGAGTGTTGCCTGGCTATGGTTCAATCCAAACAGCCCCTTGATAGTTTTGACCAAATTGTTAATGCACTTAATAGCTTAACTGGTTAGAGTCAGGTTCTATGTCTTTTTGAGTCTTATATAGACATGTCTCATTGTATTTATGAGGTCAGGTTAATTTTGGAGACATAATCCATGAACATACTTAAGTGCTAAGCTTCTCCTTGCATTCCTTTTGCTATGTTAATATAGTTCTATCTATTTGTCAGAAGTGCCCTCAAACAAGTGCTATTCATGTCAGGCTTGAATTTACTAGCTCCTGAAGGTGTTAGTCTGTCATTGCACACAACTAGACTATTAGTTCTGGTGCTTTATCTTAGGGTACGTTTGTTTTGAGGAATAGCTTGGTCCTAGGATTTGTCTGGCCATCATCTGGTCAATCCATTGTTTTTTAGGCAATGATGTCATTCTTATGTTTCATTTTCGTATGAGGAATAGTCTTTGAAACTTGGTCCATTACTCAGTCGAGGACAACCCTTTTCCTTGAAAAAGGCTGCCTCCTATACATTGTAGTCACTCATTGCTTAGAGAAACTGAAGAAACATCAAATGGTTTGTTAATATTTGCTGTAAATCAGTGCTGGAAGGCACCGCTGGTTTTTGTGGAGAAAGTATCCTCTATGGTGGTGTTCCTGCCTTTATTGAGAGATATCACTAGAGTTAAATTTAGTCGATTCATTCAGATAATTCATGGCATATCTATGTTAGTGATGAATGATAAGGCAAGAAACATCTGTTCTAGACACACTTCATGAAATTTGCATTTTGCATTCTTTTATATCTGTGCTCATGGTCCTAATTCCTGCTGCAACTTTGTGTTGGTTTTAAAAGTATCAGGTTGGCTGCCAATTTTAATTATGACTATGATTTATATGTGGTGCCTATCGTATTTCAGTGTTCCTCTGTAACAGTGTCCTATCAGTAGACATGGAATATCCTGTGAAGTTTGAAAACTGTGTAGATCAATAAAGTGATTTTGCATGCTCATTTAGATTTTCAACTGCACATTCTATTGCCATCTTTCACCGGAACAGTTTATCACAACTCTAAGCGTTGTTTAACGTTTAATGCATGCCTGTGGCAATTTCTTATTTGTAGGTACTCGAGGTCCCCTTCATACAGCAGGGGGCACCCAAAAGCGAGGTCAAGGTCACAATCTCCAGCTCGGTCTCAGTCTAGGTCGCCTGTGCCTGATCCTAGATCTCAGGCGAGGTCAAGGTCTAGAAGCCATGAGAGGTTCTCAGTTTACTCCTTTCCTTCGTTTGCAACGCTACATGTGCTTTAAAATGTTTGCTACACATGTGGTATAAATTGTTTGCTAGTGTGTTGCTTAAATTTGTACGATTTTCCCTTTATCACTAGAAAATTTGAATGTATATGGTAATTGTATTGCTGGAGTTAAGTGATATTCATGTTGTAATAGCATTTGTTGATGTGGGCTAAGAGTAAAAAAATCTGTTCTGCACCTATTATTATAGCTGTTCATTATATTTTCTTTTAAGTATTTAAACATGCCATCTTTGATATAGATTTGTTGTGATAGTTGAAAGTCATGCAATGTATTTGACTTGCAAACTACATATAGCGAGTATAAGGAATTTCGTTGCTTTGGTGAGATGATTTGCAACAACCGATGTGTGACGGCCCAATGTAATATGGAAATAGTAGCTGAAATTGGAAAGGAAATTCACTGATAAAGAAGTAGATAACAGATTTTGCTAATGGAATAATGTTTTAATAGTTTGGATGGCATGTACATTTGGGACTAGTAAAAGAGATACAGTAGGAGAAAAGAGAGGCGAAAACATTGTTTTTCACTCAATGAGACACCTAAAGATTTCGTGCCATTTAGTTTTACATTTGCTTATACTTTATCTGCAGTGGCCACATTCTGATTTCTTTCCTGTTTGCAGGGAGGAGGCTGTTAACCACGGAAATACTCTGTATGTGACTGGGCTCTCTTCCAGGGTGACTGAAAGGGATGTTAAAGATTATTTCTCTAAGCATGGAAGGGTTAGTGACTTCATACAGAGTTTAAGCTTAATCTCTCTGAGAAGTATCTCATCATGACATCTCTTTTGGACTAGGTGGTTGGTTGCCATGTTGTTCTTGAACCCCATACACGTGTTTCCCGTGGATTTGCCTTTGTCACCATGGACACTGTTGAAGAAGCTGAGCGTTGCATCAAGTATCTTAATGATTCTGTAATGGAAGGTCGAAACATCACAGTTGAGAAGGTAATTGTGTTTACCTCCACCAGGGTTGTTGATGCTAAATAAAGTGCAACCATATATGTGCAGAGTGTTGACCTGGAAGTTTTTTTGGTTATTATTCAGAAGATATTGTGCAAGCTATGTCCAGCAATCAAGATGCTGAGTTCACCAATTCCAACTTTAGCTCATATGGCTCGTTCAGTGGACAGCCCAAAGGGTTACCATGCACCACAAGATTCACAACAACTTAACATAGCAATTTTTCAACTAAACCTGAGCATTCACCTTCAACTTCCACATCAACTAATCAACGGGCATTGCCAATTCGTTAGTCAAGCATGTGTGGTGCCATGTGCGATAGCAACTTTGGATGCCTGCTAGTTGAAGTTTGGGCTCTTCGTTACTTATTTCCTCCCTTGGTCCGTTATTGCAGGGCGTGTATCCATTGATTGTAAGAGGAACTTGTAATTACTTACATGATCCTGAATGATACTACTTTTAATCATATTATTACCATTCTTTGTAATCTGACTAAAATTTCTCCTTCCGTTGTCTCAGTCACGCCGTGGTCGCCCAAGGACACCAACTCCTGGAAGCTATCTTGGTATGGAAGCCGCATTTTTAGTTCTGTAGATACCAATTCCCTTTTGAATCCTTTCAGTTTATTTCTATCTGTTTCCCTTTTACTTTTGCCGTGACATGTCTCATCACTTATTGCTTGGTGACTCATCCGACCCTTTTCTTTTGCTTTTACTGTATAAAATATATATCCTGTGGTACTCACTACTATGCAGTTATCCTACACTTTGACAGACCATTGGTATTACTCACTACTTATGCAGTTATCCTACACCTTGATACCATTGACAGGCCATCGGTACGAGCGTAGAGAGCGTGGGAGATTCCGTAGAGGCTATGGTGGTGGGCGTGATGAGTATTATGGCAATGGCGGTGGCTATGGCTACCGCAGGTCCCCGCCTCCCATGTACTCTTCCTCCTACAGGGAGAGCCGGGACTATTATCCCTCCTACAGGGACAGCCGGGACTATTATCCCTCCTACAAGGACAGCCGGGACTACTCTCCCCACAGGGACCCTCGAGACTACTACGAAAGCAGGGGCGGCGGCCGGGGCTACTCCCCGCCTCCTTATGGCGGTGGTAGGTCAAGGAGGGAGCGATCGATTTCGCCGTATCGGATGCCAGAAAGGGGCTACGGTGGAGGCCGCCGGGCGGGCGGCGGTGGCTATGACAGGTAAAAATAGAGGCTTTTCGCTCTGCCTGTTTCGGTGGTGACCAACGGAACGGCAAAATGGATGTCCTCACGGCTGCTGCGATGGCCCGTGATATGGTTTGACTGTTGTAGCTGTGGACTTGTGGACTATTTTCCCGCGTCTGTGGATTGTGTGATACATTTGTATGAGCACCTTTGTTTGTAGCCTGCGATGATTCCTTCTAAAGAATGACTTGGGACTTTGGTTCCATTGGGCGGGTTTCTGAGAGGTGTGACTGTTTGGGATCATGGCCGCACAGTGGCTACGTGGCTATCATAATTCGAATCCTTGAAAGGCGCGAAGGCCCGGCCCAGTAGGTGGAATATTCACAATGAATTCACCTTGACAGGATGATGGTAAGTGTGGCAAGACGACGTGCGATGAAGAGAAACGGTGGCATGAGTGAGGAGACAAAAGGGCTGCCGCCTTGCCTCTAGTGATGGATGCGCCGCTGCCGTTGCCCCCTGCCCCTGGTATATGATTATGTGTCTGGTGATCCATCCGTCGTCCATTCCATGGCCATGTAGTAGAGATCGTGGCTGAAAGCTGATGGAGCCCGCCAGCCAGCCCGTGTTGCTTTGCTTTTGCTCCGTAGGTATCTCATCATTAAGTGGACACCACTTCACTTTCTGGGGTTGAGAGCGAGTGGATTGGATTTGAATTGATCAAGGAAGGGTACCGTACTCTCTCCAGCTCACTCCCTGCACCCAACAGCAGCAGCTTAATTCTCTTGCTTCTTTTTGCGTAGGAGTACTACAGCTACAGTCACCGGAGGAGCAGGGCAGACCTGGCGGGGCCGGGAAAGAAAGAAAGGGAGGGCAGGTCTGGCAGGCAGGGGTGTGGCCTGTGGGTGAGTGGCAAAGGTAAACACAGATTCTTGATCCGTGGCAAGGGAGCAACGCAAGGCAGCAGCATGAGAGTGATGCATTTCTGTTTCATGGGAGAGAGATCGACTCGAGGTCGAGGGGATGGGAATCGATCGGACGCCGCCTGCAACTGCCAGGCTGCGGAGCGCGGACAACTGTCTGGAACGGAGGACGCATCGGCGACAAGCCTTTCTTTGGATTTGTACGACGCCTCGTACGTGCGTGCTGTACTGTGCTGAATCATGCATGCATGCGGCGTGCAGATCGTAATAATGCAATTATATATCGATCATCGCCTTCAATTATTTATTCGTATCGTGTGCTCGCGAACGAGAACGGTATACATACACATGGGCCTGCCTGGACTGGAATCCGGCAGAGACGCCACAGGCCTTGCACTGCATACATGCATGCTGGGCTGTAGTGAGCAGCACTGCAGCAGCCAAACAGCCCCAGCAGCAGACGCAGACGCAGACGCAGAGCAGAGAGAGAGTGAGAGGGGGCGCGTGCGCAGTTCCCGAGGTCCGTGGCGCCATGCGCTTGTCGTTGCTCCTCTCCTCCTCCCACCCATTCTCTCCTCTCTCATGTCTCATGGATTGGGGGGGGGGGGATCGATCCTCTCATCCTCTGTGCATGCCTCTTTGCCGCTGCCCGCCCGGCTACCAGGCTACCAGCATGCGTGGTGGGCACCTAAACCTTTATTAGAACGATCATCATCAGTTGCTAATGCTAATACACTGGCTGTTGTTACAGTTAACAAAGTTTGATGAGTAAAGTTTAATATTTTATTGTCTATAGATTCATGAACTATTACTCTACTTATTAGTTTTAGCTTTCCTTGGTGAACCGGTTACCAAAACCTCACCAGCGCCACTGCCAACAACTAAACTGCTGCTGGGGCCTTCGATCTTCCCTTGTAATGTACAACGCCATGCATCTCTGACGATCAACGCTTGGCTGGCTTCATCTTCAGATCGATGTCTTGCAAGTCGGGAGAGGCAGCCTTCGACGGAGGTGGTGGTGGTCAGTGGTCAGTGGGCAGTGGAAGGCGATGGATCGTCGTCGTCGATAGAGGTGGGAAAAGAATGGATTGGCGTATCGGCTGGCAATGGCGAGGCGGCAGCCGGCAGGCAAGAAGAAACCCATGGATGGTTGGTACGGTGGTGCATCCATGCATGCATGCATGACTGGACGTTGCAGAGGCACGACAAGGCCGGCCGGCCAGGTGGCGTATCCGGCGGTGGGCCGGCCGCCGGTGCGTACGTGCAGGGCGAGCCAAGCTATACCTACATCTACATCGAATCGAATGGAATCCGGCCGGTTGTTGCATTGATATATATAATACTATAGGAGAAGAAGAATGCATGAGCAGGCGATCGAGATGGAGGAGGAAGATGCATGGAGGCCGGCTATTATGCTCCATGTTCTTGCGGAACCCCAAATGGCCCAGCAGCAGCAGCAGCTACCGACGGGACACCACCAAAAAGCACCACACACTACTGCTACTTGTAGAGTCTACTGCTATATCTAAGCTAGTGATTCTCTTCTGAAAAAGAAAAGGACTTTGGGCTTTGTTTAGATTGCTTCAAAGTTCTAAGTTTTTTCACTTTCTCCATTACATCGAATCTAGGGACACATGCATGAAGCAATAAATGTAGAAAAAAAATAACTAATTACATAGTTTGATTGTAAATTACGAGATAAATCTTTTGAGCCTAGTTAGTCCATGATTAAACAATAATTGTCGAATACAAACGAAAGTACTACAGTACCAAATTTTTCTAACTCTTGCGATCTAAACAAGGCCTTGGAGTAGTACTGGATTCTTCGGAGAAAGAAAGAAAGAAAGAAAAACAGAGGGAGAACATTGCTATGTAGCGTGTGCATGTGTTCGTGCGTGTGTGCGCTCTCTAGCTACCTGCTGATGACTGACATGATGTGCTGCGACTGTGAGCAAATATTGTGGGCGAGAGCGAGAGGGTAATCCGTGATCCGTTGCCTTCGTATTGTACAGTAACACATGCATATAGGACAATCCAAAAACAAGCGGTGTGGTGCTACATCCAAAACCATGCCGGTTTCTGGTTTTCCTCCTCGCCTTTTCAGTCCCCATTCTTGGACGCTTCTCGCCAGCAACCTAGCGCGCGTCCCTGTTCGGCTGGTATTAAATTAGCTTCCGCTAATTTATATAGCTGGTCTATTGTAAGAAAAAAAATATTATTTTACGGTTGATTTGTATGGATTAAAGCCGGTTAAATAGAACAAGCAAACAGAGCCGTGTGCGCTACTTCTAAATCTTTCTCCTTTTTCCCCTTTTTACTAGTAAACTAAGCTTTCCCTAAAATCAAGACTACACTACAAATCACCTTGATGGCACTCTTAATTTCAGCGTCTAACCTAAGAGCCTAAGATACACACGGCTTACAAACTGACAAATCCAAAAGTTTTAAGTGGGCCCACCAATGAAATGCTGCCTTAAGCGCTTGATCTAATTGCGAAAACTCCGCTGCAGCTAAGGGACTATTCCGTAGCTTCGGCGGAAGTTGTACTAAATGGCAATGTAGAAAACGGCTTTAGCAGCAAAGCTATAGAAGAGCAAGATGAGCCGTTTTATACTATGGCCCCGTTTAGATGGTATGGTTCTGGAGAAATTTGGATGGTACGAAGAAATTCTGAAGAAATACGAATCAAACCGGGCTCAAGACACGCGAACGGGGCCACGATTTATGGATTCTTCGCAGCAGTCAGAGCTAGAAAATTTTATACTCTCTAGTACATTCTTCTCATCGTGACCTGCCGGGGACCATAAAAACGGGACGTTTTTTTTTGGTTATCCTTAGTTTTTTTTTTCTAGTTATTAAAGGACACAGACAAGACAGACAGGCCGACCTACGGGATGAATAAAAAATCCCGTCCAGACCCTGGCATATGCATGCATGCAATGCAAACTGAACCTGACAGGTCGTATTAAGTAGGCAATATATATATTCTATTCATCAAAAACGACCTGTCATGGTATCTATCGTTGCCACACCAAGCACGCATGCATGCGTTGTTGAAGTTGAAAACCCAACCACAGCCATGATGTCAACTTGATGCTTGTGTTCATTCATATATCAATTGGGTGATCATATATCGATCTGCAGGTTACTTGTTATTACCAGGGGTTTGGGGGAACAGATCATGCATCCTGATCAACAGGAGCCACCAAATAAATACTACTATACTCATCACATGTATATATATACATGTACTGACATGCATGTGGAACAAGTAGCTACTGCATGCAGATTTGTACAGCAAGGTCACCTGCAGGATCCTGATTCTAGTCAGGGATCTTTTTGTTGCCTCACAAAGTCACAAGTCACAAGATCATGATCAAAGGATACGATCCTATCAGATTCTAGGAAGTAAAATATTTTTTTCCACATGACATTTCTATAATAGGCTGTAAAAGGTAAAGCCCATATATGGATTTTGATAAGTTTTTAATTAATGAAGTTTTTGTAAACTTGATATGACTTATTCATACTATTGTCAGTTCACCTTAATTTTAAATGATAAAACTGAGTAAAAGTGTCTTAAGTAATGTCATAACTAAATATATCAATTAATACATTACTTAACATACTGAATCACGACTTCTAACAATGTTATGTTATTAAAAAACTTGTACTAAAAGAGAAAGCATATTAGAATAAACGGGTAAAAATAAAGTTTTCCCTCTAGGATCAGGCCCCTATATATGTAAGAACTTATACTTTTATACATGTTATAAAAAAAGCTTGATCAAAGTAGTAGCTCCAAGGGAAAACTTAACGGAACTAATTTAGTGTTTTAGTTGTTATGTACTTTTCTATAACCATTGTTACGGTTAGAAAAAATCAACATACCATTAAACTAAACTATAATTTAATTTAGAACTGAGAGAATATATATTATTTTCGATTGTTATTCAGTAATCCGAGCTTATGTTGAATCATAAACAGTTGCTTGATGCTTCAAGAGGCTCTGACGTGGAGGGCAATGTATGCTGATCGCTGAGCAGTGAGAGCATACAGGGACAGAATCACAGGTGTACACCCCCCCCCCCCCCCCCCCCCCCAGTTCAGAAAGGCCCATGAGATAGAGAGAGGACACGTGGGGCTCCAACGCGGGGGCCTCCTTGTGCCTGCATGCCAATGCAGGAGATGAGCAGGGAAACTGTGACACGGCCGCTGCCCTCCAAAGCCGTTACGCATCTGTGGGTCAAACCTGCGGGCCCCACCCACCACGGGATCTTCTGAGGCCCGGGGGGGGGGGGGGGGGGGGGGGGCTTGATTTGATCTGATCTCAGGCCTAATCATTCTCTCCCAGTGTTTCTCTCAACTAGGCATTTGTTTCGAGAGGAGTAAAGATTTGGTCACATTCAAATATCCTCTCCTTGCAATTTAGAACCAGAGCATTATGTAAAACTGTACTAGTATTCCTTGTACTATAGACTCATTAGACAATATGTTTCTTGAAAATGAAGTAAATATCAGATCCATTATACAGATATTTCTAGCCTACTCAAGGTTTAAGCATCGGTGCACTGATTTGCACAGGAGGGAAACTGATTTGCTGGCATACTGACAGAATTATTCCAGAAAGCTTGATTTGCATCTAACAAATTTATAATCAATACTCCAACGGATACAGACATGAACACATGACTCAGTCTGAAGCCTTGATTTCATCACACAACTTAACATGAATCAGAACATGTAGGAAAACAAATCCAAAACAAGAATGGTGCGGATCTAATCCCCACCTAAAAACATCACAAAACCTAGGTATTTGTCCTCCTGGAATGAAGCATTGATTTTGGATCTGCCAATATAACATAGAAAGTTGGAACTCAAATTAATTAATGGATGGCAACTTCAACTGGATATACAGTGTGGTTTCTCTCTGTCATACCTGCTTTGTGGATCGATGTAGCACTGCTCGAGGAAGAAGTTTCATCATCACAAATCATCTGTCCTATTTTGCATACAAGAGCCCATCATGTTCAGAACTTCGAACACAACAATGAAGTTCCCATGAGGCCATGACCGATTTTCACTATATCAATGAATGAAACTGTGCATCAAAATCGATGAGTGCAGCCTGCAGATAGACCCACAAGTAACATACATTAAGTGGAATACCTCAACTTCATGCCTGTGCTAACGCTACGGGCCATATTAGATCCAAGTTAATTCTATCAAATTTAAATTACTTCGTTAAGATTCAATCAAAAACATATTTCTGTGGCTCAAAAAAATTTAAGCGTTGCAGGTACTAATCACTTCAAGATGGACCAAAACACGCCAATTATATTGGACAAGGAAAATATCCCATCAGTTGCACACAGGAATGATATTGCCCGTGCTAACACTATGGTAGCATATATCAATGCAAATCAAACAACCAACGAATATCTTTTAGTAATCAAGCATAGATTCTCATGTCATATATGGTGTATAACCAAATATTTTTGTCATATATATATATATATAGGAAGAGTATATTCAGTAGCCAGCTACAAAATAAGTTATTCCGTAGCCATCTCTACTTACAATAATTTTATATACTAATTTACGATAATGTCAATACATATTTATGATAGTTGGATTACTATAACACATGGAGATATTTACCATAACGTTACAGTAAACCACTTAGTATGGAGTTACTATAATCTCGTAAATTAACATATTAATTATCGTAACTCAAAGTGGCTATAGAATATATATATATATATATATATATATATATATATATATATATATATATATATATATATATATATATATATATCAACTCAAGCAAACACAATTCCATTCAATTTGATGATACTCCTTTTGATAGTGCATACATGTACACTTCATGTATCCACTCAAATAAATGTGTATAAATACTCTTATGCCCGCCTCAAAAATATTTTTTATCATTTGACATTGAACAGAATATTTTTCTCATAATAATTGAATGGATGTGAATACCATTGACTTCGTAGCATAATCAAGAATTTTTAAAGTAAGCAACATCTCTAAAGAAACAAAAAACAACCAGGTACCTTGCATTGTCAACATTCTAAAAATTTGGGCATCAAATTGAGATACTCGAACCAGAGAAGGGTTCTAAGACTTGAACATACTAAGCTCGAATTGTCAACACCAATTAAAAAAAATCAACAGCATGTTGACTAAACCAAGCATCCAAGAACTCTCCATTCAAGAATAGGGAATTCCATCGAACACCTTGCGTGCATATGCTTTGACAAAGGACACAGTCACAGACAGAGCGGTTGGCATGCGAAGACGCGTCATACTAAGTTACTGACCCGCATGTCCCTTGTGTGGTCAGCTCCTTCTCCATGTGTCCTCTGTGGCGGCCGCCGCGCGCCTCACCGTTGACCGCCTCCATGCACACTTGCACAGCCCCTAGTGCCCTCCCCAGCTTCAGCTGCCACCATGTCCCCTTCATCGCCAATGTCGGCTTCAACTGCCAGCTCGACTTTCTTGGCTTCAGTATGGCATGCATGCAGGTCTGGTGGGTGGCAGTGGCCGGTGCACAAGGCCACAGTCACCTAGAGTAGTGGCTCACAGCCAAGCTATTGCCATTCTCTAATTTCATCAAGAATCAATCTGTTGAAATAGTAATATGAAATAACAGATATATGAATTGCTAGTGCGTGATGATAGGACTAAGACACATGTTCCTAGCATTTGAACATCCCACAACCAAAGCGGTTATTTTACTGTTAATATTTCCTTTGGATTATGCCAGAGCATATCAACCCACTGGGGGATATTAAGACGATTAGTGGCTCCAACGGAACACTAATTATTTACTTTCAATCAAAGCATTTGTGTAATTAAGTAGTATTGCCAAGTAAGTTTGCAGGTCTCATGACCTATTTTCTTAGTTAAATGCACTTTAAATCCTTTTTCTTAAGGCCTTATGAGTCTCTTAATTAAGCTTATGGTCATGTTTTTTGTACTTGCTCCTATTGAATCAACTGCATAAAGTGGCATGAATTAATTTAACTGGATTACAGATCTGGTGTGAATGCCAAGTAGAAAATCTGAGCTTTGAACGAATGAAAATAGTTTGAATATATCTTGATGGCAAAATAAAAAAGTTTCAAATACAGCTATTGACAAAATCCGTAATTCAGAGCTTGAGGTCATAAGCAGTTGGCACTGACTTTTGTATTGACCTATTGCCTAATTCCCTAGCTAGTTGTTGGTAAACAACATTTACTATTTTAAGATAATAAAGATGAACACTGACCGACCAAGGTAAGTGCTCATCAGGTTGCAACTTGCAAACTTGGGGATAGTTTCGATGAAGCTCATAATGACATTGTCTACAATTCATGGTCTCAAGAAAAAAAATTCAGACTCAATAGGCCCTCAAATATTGATGCAAGTGCAATCGGACTGCCATGAGAGAAGACGTACATTAAAAATCCCATGTGAACAAAAGGTATCAACCTGACACAACCAAACTGGATGCCCAATTCACACACATCCAAAGTCGTCCTACACGAGCAAAATTCACTTTAGTAATCAAGGGTAGGAATTTGACGCATCGATCAGGAAAATAGGGATGATAAGCATACTTCACACCAAGACTATTTTGGAGTCCATTAGATGATCTGATGTATGCCTTCTCAGACATCCCGCTCATATGCGCAGCCTCCGCCTGGTCAAATATCACCTGGAACCACAACAATCAACAAACGAAATGACGCGGGTTACAACAGGACCTAGAAGATTCCTTACATGGGCAATTCATCGAACAGTTGACCAACAAACCCAGACTCACTTGGACGCATTGATCTCCAGGCAGATGATGGCCTTGCAGACCTAGCCCTGCAAAAGCACGCAGGTCATAGGCACGTCCGCGCGGCGTAAGACGGACGGGAACTCGGGAGAGGGTGGGCATTCCGGGCCGCTTACGATGCCGAGGATAGAACAGTCGAAGTTGATGTTGTAGGGGCGACGAAGCTCGCCCGACCTTGCAGATGACCGAGCATTGGTTCATCACGCCCACCTCGTTCCCCGCTCCTCGATGGGCAACTCCCATGGTGGCGACGGCAGGAGGCCCTGCGATGGGCAACTCCCATGGTGGCGACGGCCCGTCCCACCTGCACCGGTGGCTTCCTGGTGCTGGGCGTGGAGGAGAGAGGGGGATAGGAGTCGGCGCGTGGGGGAGAGGCAGGGATGGCCCATTGCCCTGCTGAAAGGTCCTAATGGCTAGAGGGGGGGTGAATAGCCTAATAAAATTTCTACAACAACACTTAACAAAGTGGTTAGACAATTATGAGGCTAAGCGAGTGTTGCGCTAGCCTACTTAAAATGCAAGCCACCTACCACAATTCTAGTTTAGATAGTGTCTATTCACACAATAGCAAAGACACTATCCTATGTTAGTGTGCTCTCAAAGACTAACTAAAGAGCTACACCAATCAACCAAGCAAGCTCTCACAACTAGCTACACTAAAGAGCTTGTCAACTAGTTTGCGGTAAAGTAAAGAGAGTGATTAGGATAGTTATACCGTCGTGTAGATGAAGAACCAATCAATCACAAAGATGAATAACAATGAAGACCAATCACCTCGGAATCAATGATGAACACAATGATTTTTACCGAGGTTCACTTGCTTGCCGACAAGATAGTCCTCGTTGTGGCGATTCACTCACTTGGAGGTTCACGCGCTAATTGGCTTCACACGCCAAACCCTCAATAGGGTGCCGCACAACCAACACAAGATGAGGATCACACAAGCCACGAGCAATCCACTAGAGTACCTTTTGGTGCTCCGCCGGGAAAAGGTCAAGAACCCCTCACAATCACCACGATCGGAGCAGGAGACAATCACCACCTCCGCTCGACGATCCTCGCTGCTCCAAGCCGTCTAGGTGGCGGCAACCACCAAGAGTAACAAGCGAAATCCGCAGCGAAACACGAACACCAAGTGCCTCTAGATGCAATCACTCAAGCAATGCACTTGGATCACTTCCAATCTCACTATGATGATGAATCAATGATGTACATGAGTGGGAGGACTTTGGCTTAGCTCACAAGGTTGCTATGTTAATGAAAATAGCCAAAGATGTGAGCCACAGCCGACCATGGGGCTTAAATAGAAGCCCCCACGAAATAGAGTCGTTGTACCCCTTCACTAGGTACTCTGCGCTCTGACCGGACGCTCCGGTCCACCTGACCAGACCCTGGACCAGCGTCCGGTCCACAGATGGACGCCACGCGTCATCAACTTCAAACTGATTCTAACGGCTATGAAGTTGACCGGACACTCCGGTGAAACTGACCGGACGCTGGAACCTCAGCATCTGGTCGAGTACAGTAAGGGTCGAAACCTAGTTTTCCGCGACCGGACGCGTCCGGTCCACCTCGACCGGACACAGTCCAGCGTCCGGTGGTAAACCCTAGCCACTGTACCGACAGTCAACGCGACTGGACGCAGGCAGTCAGCGTCCGGTGCTTCTAGATCCAGCGTCCGGTCACTGGACCGATGCTGGCATCAGCTCTGTTCTCACTTCTATCTTTTCAACCCTTGCTCCAATGTGCCAACCACCAAGAATTTGCATCCGGCGCAATAGAAAATAGGCATTCCATTTTCCCGAAAGCGAGGGACCCAAACCCATCTCAACCCTGCAAACACCTTGTGCACATGTGTTAGCATATTTTCACAAATATTATCAAGGGTGGTAGCTTTCCACTAGATCCTAAATGCATATGCAATGAGTTAGAGCATCTAGTGGCACTTTGATAACCGTATTCCGATACGAGTTTCACCCCTCTTAATAGTACGGCTATCAAACCTAAATGTGATCACACTCTCTAAGTGTCTTGATCACCAAAACAAAATAGCTCCTACAAGTTATACCTTTGCCTTGAGCTTTTTGTTTTTCTCTTTCTTCTTTTCAAGTTTAAGCCCTTGATCATCTCCATGCCATCACCATTGTCATGCTATGATCTTCATAAGCTTCTCCACTTGAAGTGTGCTACCTATCTCATGATCACTTGATAAACTAGGTTAGCACTTAGGATTTCATCAATTCACCAAAACCAAACTAGAGCTTTCACCTGTGCCTGTAGGTGCTTGGCCAGCCCCGCGCGGCCCCCTCCCACCGGCGGCGGCGGCTCCCTGGTGCTGGGCGTGGGGAGAGGAGTCGGCGTGTGGGATCCAGATCCAGGTTCGGCAGTCGTTTGAGCCGAGAAAAGACAGAAAAATAAAAAAGAAGAACCGTGGCTGCAAGGCGGGAGTCGCGTGCGGGGTGAGCGTGACTCCATCGCAGCGCGTGGGATGGAGGGCGCAGGGGCTTCTCACATCAAACATCGGTCGTTGGAAACGATTCAGTGTTTTATTAGCCTTTAATTTTAAAAGAAACGAATTTATGTGTGTATTTTTCTGGGTATATAATGATTAGAGACTTTCAGCGGATGACTTTTTCTTAATGAGACCTAGTGTAGTTTTGATTGGTGCATTATAGTAGATGCCAGTATGTAGGATGTAGGAGCATGTAACATGTATAGTTGCAAGAGTGTACATACAATATACTCATACAGTACATAATACTCCAAAAAGAGTAGTAGTGTAGTACCAGTGGACAGAGACTATCAGTCAATACTGCTCCTAGTAGTGATTAAGAAAATGTTTGTCACAGAAATCAATCCATTTCACTTCATTTCAATCAACTGGCATGACAATGAGGAGGAATAGGAGGAACTCCACACTCACCAAAGTTTCCACAGTGTGGGTGTGGGTGTGGCCAAGAGCCTGTCCTGTCCTGCCTCTGAATCTGAATGCCCTCTCTGCCTGACGAGTCATGAGTGTTGAGCCTTTCAAAGTCTGTGCCCGTGGCGTCCAGAAAGATGGTTTTGGATCCTTGCTTGCTGCTCCTGACTTCCGCCTTGTTTAGTTGTTTATTACTAATCTCTTTCCCTTTAGTGTATCTGCAGCAGAGTCTTCACTTTTGTTAACTGCCATTTCTAGCTTCTTGATGCTACTAGCAGTTAACAAAAGTGCCATTATCTCTTCTGGACGCATCAGCAGGTTGTTCACAGGTTTAGCTCCAATTGAGTGAGTAGTACTCATGGCTTGATGAGTTGTGCATTTTTCAGACCGGTATTGAGGAACAAATATTTCAAACATTCCCTAAACGATGGTGATATATCATGAAAATAAAAACACGGTATTATCTGTACCATTCTTTTTATTTTTCAAATCCAAGAACAGAATCACACACAGGGTGGTGCACTGGTGTAGGCCTGGTTTAGATTGCAAGTTTTTTCACACTCTTCATCACATCAAATCTTTGAACACATGCATGGAATATTAAATGTAGATAAAAAAATAACTAATTACACAGTTTGATTGTAAATTACGAGACGAATCTTTTGAGCCTAGTTAGGCCATGATTGGATAATAATTATCAAATACAAACGAAAGTGCTACAGTGCCAAATACTAATTTCTAACCTCAATCTAAACAAGGCTTAGCACGTAGTACTGTGCGACAGTAGTAGTTCTCGACTTCTCGTCCTCTCGATGCTACTGACATTACATTTATTTATGTCCAGCAGAGACGCATCCGTCATCGTAGTACCCCTTTGCCTATTACTCATAGATGACACTAATTACTTAGCAGTACTCCGTAGACAGTAACAACTCATGAATGAGTGATGGGATCACAAGGCAGAGCTTTCTCCAACAGGACGAATCCTGGAGCCTATCACTGTTATTCTGCCCTAGGGTTCACAAGTCACAATACAACAAAAAACAGATTGGGGGCCTCTCTGCATTCTACTGCTACTAGCAGTACAGACCACAACTTAATCAACAGAAAACCCCATGGATTAATTAATTAAACAAACAGACAAACAAATGGATGGATGGATGAATGGATGTGAGCTCACACAATACAGGCATAAGCATCAAGTAGTGTAGTGAGAACTGAGAAGGCAGCAGCATGGTTCTTTTCCTTTCCAATCCAATCCCATCAAGACTAGTACCTCCCTCCCTTCTCCCCTAATGACATGGAAGCCATCAACTCAAACCTACCTTAATGGCCACTGTTCACCATTTATCATAGGGAATAATTGTCCCCCTTCCATTCCCCATATATTAATCCCCCTTCCCCTCACCCTCTCTTCACCCATGGCATTGGCATCCTCCGCTCTCCCTCTCCCCACCACCACGCCTTCCTCCTCACAAGCCATAGCCACCACCACCTCTTTCTGTGCTTACCCTCTCGCATTCTTCGAGTTCGAGGAGAAGGAGGCGGCGGCGGCGATGGAGCTGGAAGAGCAGGCCTTCCTGGAGGAGATCCTCTCCCTGCGCAGGGACGGCTGGGACTGCAATGCCATGGGGGACTTCTTCTCCCCGGCGGCGGCCATGGACTGCTCCTTCCAGGACCGCCACCACCAGGTGCCCACCGTCAGCGTCCTCCCCACCTTCACCGCCTCCTACGCCCAGCCGCAGCCGCAGCCGGCGGTGGCGCCCGGCTTCGACTGCCTCAGCGAGGTCTACGGCGCCGCCGCGGCGTTCGGCGGGCCCAATGACGGCGACTACGGCGGCGAGATGGGGTTCCTTGACGTCGTCGAGCCCAAGACGGCGGCGGCGCTGGTGGACGGCGTCGGCGTCGGCGGCGCCACCGCGGGCCTCGGGGTCTGCAAGGTGGAGCCCGGCCTGGCGGAGAGCGGCGGCGCGTTCGGCCCTGGCCCCAGCGTCGCGCCGCCGCCGGCCCCGGCGTCCAAGAAGAAGAGAGTCGAGGGGATGCCGTCCAAGAACCTGATGGCCGAGCGCCGCCGCCGCAAGCGCCTCAACGACCGCCTCTCCATGCTGCGCTCCGTCGTGCCCAAGATCAGCAAGGTGAGAAGGCCAAAAAAAAAATCTCTCCTTTTCCTTGGTTCTTGTCCTCCTCGGCCAAGAAAGGACATTTGCATCAACAGCAAACAAACAATCTATCTATCTATGGCGGCTGGGCTGATGAGATATGAAATGTGCGTCGTGGTGCGCAGATGGACCGGACGTCGATCCTGGGCGACACGATCGACTACATGAAGGAGCTGCTGGAGAGGATCAAGCTGCTGCAGGAGGAGATCGACCAGCAGCAGCAGGAGGCGCCGGGCATGCTCAGCGTCTTCCGGGAGCTCAACCCCAACGAGATGGTGGCCAGGAACACCCCCAATGTACGTGAAGAAGTGAGCTGTTGCTGCTGCTGCTGCGATTGGGGGAAGGGAAATGTGAGGCGAGGCTGAGATGCTGCTGCTATGTACGTGATGCCTCGTGCAGTTCGACGTGGAGCGGAAGGAGGGCGGCGACACCCGGGTGGAGATCTACTGCGCCGCCAAGCCGGGGCTGCTGCTGTCCACGGTGAGCACGCTGGACACGCTAGGGCTCGACATCCAGCAGTGCGTCATCAGCTGCTTCAACGACTTCGGCATGCACGCCTCCTGCTCCGAGGTAGTGACCACTCCCTGTCCATCCATTGGTTCGCTGCCATTCATACTCCTTCGCCCTCAAATTGGATGCAATCATGCAATGCAATGCAACAAGTTTGCTCCTTGAATGGTTGCTGGAGAAGAGGGTGCCTCACTGACAATTTTTGGTGGCAATGACATCGCAGATGCAGAGGGACATGATCAGCGCCGACGTGATAAAGCAGGAGCTGTTCAAGAACGCTGGCTACGGCGGAGGCTGCTTGTAGAGGGCATGGGAGGAGGAAGAAGGGGATCAGGAGGCAGCAATAAATTAAGCTTGAGCAGCGCTAGTAAAAGGCAGGCAGGGCAGAGGCTGGCAAAGATTTGGGAGGCCTTTTTGCAATCAATCTCCCCATCATACATAACCCACTTCGATCTACTATCCATGTTAGCAGTGTGTGTCCGTCCGTCCTAGCATCATGCAGGATGCAAAGGTTGCCCTGTGCTGCTGAATCTTTCTCCTATATTTATTATTAATTAACAAGAGCAAAGCTCGCTGCCTTTCTAATGATTGATCAGAAGTGCCTTTGGCGATTCCCTCTCTTTTTGGATATATCTATATATAATGTTCTTCATTCAGCTCCTGTATTGTGGATATATGATGTTAGCTCATATTGTGGAGGTATCAAGGAAGGAAGGGCATGTGTGTTGCTGAAATATTCAGTCCAGCTTATGACCTGTATCTGTATGTATTGCCAATTCGCCATTGCCGGTGGACGGACACTGCAACCAACCAATGAAGCAAAGAAATGTATTTGTAGAGTAGAAGTAGAAAAGACAGGAAACAATGAGGCACTAGAGTGCCACCACAAAATTCTGCTCTTCTTTTACTCTTGCTGTCACATTCTGATACAACTACTACCAAGCACTAGAGTTCCGGCCGCCTAATGAATCCAGAGGAGGGAGCGGAAGAGGAAAACCTCCTTCCCTCCATTCCATGCTTCATTTGTTCATCATCATCTGTAATGATCGCTATCACGGGGCGGGACTTGCGGAGGCTCCAAGCTTTGGCCCTGTTGGCTTAGCTGGGCTTAGCTGAGAAGGACTGATTGCAGATTTGTTGTGAAAGAAAAACATTGTACAAATGGCTGATAAGGCTGATTTGTTGCTTCTTGTTGATCTTGGGCCCTCTCCTTTCTCTCTCTGTCGAATCCAAGCATGGAGGGTCGCTTTCGCAATCTCCCGTCTTGCTTGCTGCTCCCGTTGGTTCCATGACCGTGGTCCATGGATGGGCTCCGTTTTCTAAGGGCGGTAAAAGATTTCACCACGGAAGCAGATCAGTGGCGCTTGTCGTATCTCTTGGCGCTCTGCACGGCGACTGCGGGCGAGGTTGGGCTGGGGACCATGACAAAGCTGACTAACCGGCCACTCGCTCCTTTGCAGGGGAGAGGATGCCGGCAGGGAAAGCGTCATTGATGGACGTGTTTGACCCCTAGTAGTTTTTGTATATACGGAGTACTCCTACTACTGCTACGCAGACAAAGACGGTGTCCAGCCGTTTGTCTGCCCAACCCGTTTTTCTTCTTCTATCTTCTGATGAGCTAACAGTTCAATACTCAGACTACCGTCTTTAATGGAAGTCTCACTTGTCTCTGAGGCTCAAATAATTTTAAACTTAACAAGATTTATAACAAACGGTTAACATTTATATATCAAATATAGGCTCATTATGAAAATAAAGCATCCTGGCCGAATTTGTAATTGCCCTATCCTAAATCCTAAAAAAGCAGCCAACCGCATCTTCAGCTAACTGATTGCTAATGGCTAATGCTGCGAGGAATGAACAACTCCCCCAGGACGGATCGTCGTCCACTGCAGGTCCATCTGAACCTTGTAAAGGTGCTCAATCTAGACTCCAAAGTTTGTACTTTTCTTGTCCAGGCCAGACGCCTTTGCTTTGCTTTTCGGAGTCGTACTAATATCTAATACAAGGAAGACGGTGACCGTGCGTGCTCATGTATAGGAGTATGTTTAGTATAGTAGTGGTAGATGGAATGAGTTGCCATCAGGACAAGATGAATGGGGTTATTATAACAAAATGTATTAAGGAAGTAAAAGAATGACAGGCTTGCGCAAGTACTTAAGAAAAGAAAGATGCTGAACCGGTCGAGATGGGATGGGGATGGGTGGGTGTTGGAACTGGCAGGCGTGTCACTCTGCCTCGTCTTCACGACGCACTGCTCGCTATAGCTTGAGTATTGTCTTGTGTGGTCAGAGGAGGTAGGCGACATGCCCTCACGTTCACGGCCTCTGATCACCTCAGCGCTGCAACTGCACTGTAGGGTTGCCGCGCGAGGCGGGCGCTCTCCATGGCATCCGATGGGTCGTCGGCCGCAATGAGGGCAGCGCTCATCAGTCATCATAACCATATACAGCGCGCTTATGATCATGTCCACGAGCAGGAGGCGACGCCGCCCATGATCTGATCTCCACCAGAAGTCCAGTAGGGTATGGGTGGTCCCAGCAAGCGTCTCTCTTCTCTTCAGCCCACACCACACCGTCGCCGGCCGGTATACGAGGAATCTAACACAGAGCGCGCCATGTACTGGTGGAGTTGTGGTGTATAGGAAAGGAAACAGCCTGCAGGATACCCAGCTGAGCCGGACCCATATAATTAGCTGGGCTGGACCTTAATGTTTCTTAAGATAGGACCTTAATACTGTTGTTTTATAATAAGCAGTCCTGATTGCTTGCCTTGCCATGTGCCTTTTGATTCCATTCATGGGCCATGGTGCTTGTGCCTCACAGTCACAGTCACACCTCACACGACACCACCATTCATTCAGTTCCAAACTTCCAATGCCAATGGATCAACACTAAGATTTTTGACTGCTATAAGTGCTACCCCGAGAGGCCAAAGTCATGTTGTAATATTACTAGATGAAAGAAGCATTGATATGCTAGGTAGTAGTAGTAGGTACAGCAGCAATAAGGGCGTAGGGCAGCCATAGGGCTATTACAAAATGCCACGTTCTGCCCAAAGTTTCTGTCAACCAATATATATATATATATATATACACACACACACACACACACACACACAGTAAGAGAGAGAGAGAGAGGACGACCTGTTATTATATAGAACTTAGAACCATGGCATCCACCAGATGTACATTTTGCCGAGGTTGTTGAGGGAGACTGCTTCAGCGATCAGCCGCCGCGCTTGGCCTTCCACGGAGAGCGGCAGTGAAGGGCTGGCTTTAGCACCCACCAGAACTCCCTGGAGCCTCGCTTTGATGTTAGTGATGGCCCTCTGGAAGATTGGATTGTATACAACAAGAGATACATCAGAATGCTATCGGTGTAATGGTGGTTACTATACTTCTAAGACATGTCAAATATGCACTCGTCCAGTGCCCTTGCTGTATATGCCATCATACCTGCGCGTGTGGGTTCTGGACTTCACCTCCGCTAGACTTGTTAAGTTTGGTCCACTCGACGAGTGGATCATGGATGAAGGTCTCAAGGACAGTCATGAGGGTCTCCTTGTGGGTCCTGAGAACAGATAGAGTGATTTCACAGACCTTTAAAAATACGCCTTCATACCCAGTGATGCCCAAGCCATCGATCATGTTCTGCAGTTGAAGTCCAAGAAAAAAAACCATGTTACAGGTCAGATATCCACAGAGCTTGAAAGGCACGAAAAACTAACCAAGACATGCTCTCGCTACTTACCTGTGTAAGCCTAAACGGCACCACCTCAGGCTTGTCCAGTAGCAAGCCCCTATCAAACAGGCAGCTAAAATCCACGTGCACACAGTCCCCGGTCGTCGAGTCGAAGAGGATGTTTTCACCATGCCTGTCGCCCAGCCCCACGATGTGCCCAACCATTGACCACACTGCTGTGGTATGTGCATATGCCACTCTAGCACGAAACCATGCAGCTGGTTCAGAGAATGTTGTCAAGAACCATTTGTGGAAAACTGGGGGAAACATTGGAAGGATTCTGATCTTCAGCATCACATCGTCAGGCATTTTCCCATGGCATGTGTCATATATCTTCTTGATTTGTGAATTTGTTTTCGCCCTATCAAACTTCCCAAAAGTTATGTAGATGTCCTGAAGAATATGCCGAAGACCACGAGTATTGGGCACCCATTCTACCATTCCACAATCTTCGGTAAGTGGTACCACTGCAAAGGTTCTGATATAGAGCTTTCTCCTGCGGCTCTCAGGGACCGTGGAGAGGAGACGGTTGATCATTGCATTGAACTCCATCATGCGTGAGTCTTTCCTAAGATCATCCTTAGGTTTGCAAAGAAATGGACGTTCAACTCCATCACTTCCGAGGAAAACAACCTGAAGTTCAAAATGATCAGCTGGTGAGTAGCTATCAGCCTAGTGAAGTATAAGCTATAGGACTATAGCCAACTCTGATACTAACAAACTTGTACAAGTGTCGAACAGCCTTTTAACTTCAATATCAAATTCAACAATGATTTGTACAGCACTCTAGAAATATTCACCATCTAACAAAATTTAGAATGGCTTTTGATGTGAAATTTAGTTAGCCTAAACAGTTGCTCTTCATACTAATGCAGTAATTAATCAAGCAAGGCAATGCTCAACGTACCTTCTTTGGTTTCTGAAGGGAGTTAAGAATTTCTACTTCATCAGCTATTCCAGCTATAGTGGGATGTTGAGAGACTGAGAAGGGGTGAAAACCAGATTGATCCGACATATTTGAATCATATGATGGCAGAGTCACAGTTAAAGCTTGCTGGACAGGTAAGATAATTCCTAGTGGCATCATTCTTTTCAAGGCACTGAACTCAGTTGAGATGTTTATTGTTTTCGCCCTTGGTTGCCCTGGATGAGAGCAGAGCCTAATAAGATGGCCTATAAGATTAGTAAATTGACTGAAGAGTGCATTACTCCCACGCCGACATCCTTTCTTTGCTGACTGCAATATTTCTGCAGCAGCATCTCGTCTTGCCAGAACAGTGGAATTAGACACTGCAGCCATCATCCAAAGAGCTTGTTGAGGGTATTCCCGTAAAATAGATGTGATGATGCATTTGACCATTCTGACAACATCAGCATTTTGGTGACAGATGCGGGAGATCAACTGAGACAGCACAGTAAGCCACTGATATGTTGGTAGATCCTTCAAACACCCACGTATGAGGCCTAAAACCTGCAATGGGCTGATTAAGTTTCTTACGCAGAATGAAAAAAAAAATGAATATGAAAAGGATGTGCAATCAATTTACATTTGCATTAATCTCTTTCATACGTTGATTGGAGGAAGATTCATTTCGGACATATATGCTTCCAAATTCAAACCAAAGAGTAAGCATTCGAGGCAGTGCTTGAAAAAGATTCTTATGTCCTTTGTGAAGTGCTTTTCCATAACATAGTAGCACTCCCGGAAGAAATTCACACCAAGGCTTCTCTTTTTCTTCAATTGCCCTGCTTGCAGAGCTAGAAGGGACTGATCCAACTTTACAAGCAAACTTATCTTCTTGCCTTTTCCTAGCATCAACAAGCAAATCATCAAAAAACTTTGCCATGCAGAAAAAACCTTTTTCCCACTTGGGCCGCAATTCCGTTACTCTAGAATAGAGAGATTTGATATCCGCACTCTGTTTTTGCCCTGTATTGTGAATCCATCTAGTATAGAGAAGCAGGGTTTTAGACACATCTGGATTCTCTTTCGATGCTTGTGTTGCAGAGATAGGTGCATTTGGCAAAGCAAGAGAGAGGCTACAAAGAGATGAAACGACAGCATTTCCCAAAACTTCCGCTGGCATGTTGATAAGCGTTTGCTGAAGTTCAGCTATAGCGCTATCAAACTTCCGTATATTCCAGAGATACTTTGCCTTCTCCATGTGAGCATTGGGGGCACCTGAGGCATCTGCTTCTAGTATTGCAAGGTGGGCTGTCTCACTGTGACCAGCCAAACGGCAGAGCTTAGCATACTGAAGCCAGCAGTTCCCAACTTGAACATTCATATGACTCTGACTAAAAACCACCCTTCGCAGAGCAAGTAAAGGTTCCCTTGTCCACAGTGATGGCTGTGTGCATCTCAGACGGTTCTCCCAATCCTTCGTTAACTTCAGAAAGTTTGGATCGTTTGCACGAAATGACTTATCAATAAATGACTCATCTCCCAACAGGGAATTGAAGTCTTCCAACTCACGCAACATATGGAGCTTGACAACATAAGGATATGCACGCATATATGAGTCCATGCCTGCCGCAGCCAGAGGTACAAGCAATGCTTGCTTGGACTGGGCAATTTTTTCAGCAACCAGAAACTGATCTTTGATCATCATGGCCTTGAATATCTTAGCAAGATCCATGTCAAAAGAAGCATTATTCTCAGAACTGCTGAACACCAGACCCTTGTCTGTCCTGGTCAGATATGAATCCATGAGATCCCATCTCCCTAATCGCCACGCTGCTTGCACTCCATGCATGAACCAAGTTTTCTTATACTGGGGTATACTGCAAACCAAACCGTCCACATGGGCGATCATGCCTTGAAGGTGGCACATGTTTAGCAAACAATTAAGAACATCGGATTGTCTATGAACAGAGGTAGGTTCCATTTGCAAGGCCTGTTCACATAAGGTTAGGACTTCAGCCCAGTTTCCAGCTTTCTCATTAATGATAAGCTGATCCTGTAGGCTCGATGACTTCCTCAGATTCGCTAAACCTAGGAGGCCATCAGGCTCATCCAATCCTCCATATATTTCCATAAGAAAAGATATGTCATTGTCTGAAAAGGTGCCACTACACTCCGCAGCTGGATTGGAGGAACCAGAATTCTCCTGGACATGGGATTCAAAGTACATTAGAGCACGAGCATGAGCTTGACATCTAAGAGAGGCCCTTGCTAGAGTGACTTTAGGTATAGCAGCCAGCAACTCAGCAACATTGCTACACTGCACCAGCATTTGATCCTGTTCATGATCAGAATATGTGCCATCTTTCAGTTTACCTCCATGCTTTCCAGCCATGGCATAACTAGACTGGGATAAAGCAATTTCCTGTTTGAGGTCATCAACCCATTGCCCAAGGTTATCAAGTAAAGTGAAGATGGCTTGAATACAGACCTCACTCTGCCCCACTGCAATTTCATGAACAGCAGCCCCACTATTTTCAGAAGCAGCAGCATTGAGAACACACAGAATTTCCTCAGTAATGCTCTGACGAGCCTCTGGAGTACCATAACAGACAACATTTAAGACCAAGTATGGTAAGAGATAGATTGCAGTTGGCATGTCATGCCGAAGAATTCCACGGCATGCACTAAAAATACTAGAACGGGATCCAGTTGCATGTGATGACAACTTTCTAATCCAGTAGTATATCCACCTTCTAAAAGACATTGTTGGGCGGAATATTGGGCCAGCTAAAGCAGAATCAGTTGTGTTAGGAAGATGAAACCTCGATGTTAAGCATGGGGCAATAATTTCCTTGACATAGTTTGAGAAACGGTCCCACAACTTTTGGCCCCTGTAGCTCATCTCACAACAATTTGATTCTTCACTAGATGAAGACTGGCAACCTGCCAATTTTAGTAGCTCCTGGATAGCCAAGGCAGCAGAATCTTGCACTGTAGTGTCAGCAGCAGCTCTGAATGCCCTTGCAAGATGCTTGTGGATCAACTCAAATATCAGATCATCATCTGAACATTCTATCTTAAAGCGCTCACAAGAACTTACCTTCAACTTAGCAGGATCAACAGCACCAAGTGCGCCAAGACAGTCTGCACAAACTAGTTTCAGTCTCTGGCCAACAACAGTCCTTGATTGCTCTGCACATCCTTTAAGTAAAGCCATAACTAAAGAGCTTATTACATCCAAATCAGCAATATCTTCACCAATGATAAGAGCAGTCATATCCTCCCTTCTGGCATTGAATAATTTACTCAGCTCACAAGCTACCATGTACCTCACATTTAAGCTTTCATGATTAAGACCATTGACAGCATCCTTCAGATGATCTTGCAGTGTCATTAGCCCTCTAGCTTCCTCTATTACCTTGTTTACTTCCGATAAAGACGGTATGCTAGGCAACAGTGGTAATTCACGTATATGTTGCTTTAGCAAGCTATTGTTTTTCACAACAAGCTCTTCTAGGATTTCAACAATTTTACCTAGGTTCATGGAAGGACATCCTCTGCACCTTTCCAGAGATGGAATGAAAGCAGCTACAACTTGGGACAGAACATATTTGATACTACTTGGTGATACTTGAGCCAATTGCTTTATGAAAAAATGTAAGACATCAAGACCACCCATCTGGAGACCTTCCTTATCAATGGCGAAACTCAACAGGACCATAATCTTTGGCGTATGTGTATTCAAATAAGGGCCCATCATCTCAATCAATTTCCTTATTCGCTGGAGAGCTTGTTTTTGAAGCTTCATATCATCAGAGTGAAGCATCTTCTTGTCAATGCTATTGAGAAGGCGAACAAAATCATTCCTCAAAAACTCAGGAAGAGTTTCACTGTCTGTCAGAATTCTAGCAATATTCTGAATTGTTGGTGAGATTTTTGCTGTCCTGAAAATTAATATATTATTAGAAAATTGTTCATATATACCTAACATTTACAATGAACTGCATGTCTAATGGAAAGAATATAACCTTATATCATTCTCAATCTGATCAGATTCCCCAGGAAAACATACAATTTCATCAAGCAGTGTAGGCAAAGCAGCTGCAAATATCTCTTTGCTATCAGTTCCCGTCTCATTCTTATAAAATTGCAGAACTGATGGTAAATGCTGCCCATCTTCATAAAAAAGAGCAAAGCAGAGAACTTTAGGCAACATATTTACAATCAGTGGTACCAACTCAATGTTTAGATGGCTTGCCAGTTCACGCAGAGTAAAAATAGCATGGTTATTGTTTGGGTGCGATACAATGAGCTTTGGTATAACTGATGGAACCATTCTCTTAATCAGCTCTACGGTCTTAATACCTACAATGTCCTCAGCGAATTCCTTAATTATTACTGGATGAGTCACAAGTCTAGATGACAGATAGTCATATAAATTATCTCTAGCATGTGAGTACTTCAAGAGGAAGAGATCCAGTCCTCCTTTGAAACAGTATGCACAGCATCTGTGAATTAATCTCAATGCAGTCATCCTTATGATGGAATTATGATTATCAAGCTGGCCAATAAGTAACACAAATGAACAGAAGAAAACTTCTCCATGAATATCACTAACTTTCACAATAGTACCAATTGATTCCAGAAGTGTCAAAAGAATCTGAGAATCTTCAGCTTTGGTGAAAGCACATTTTATCTTGTCCATGAACTGAAGTTCTTTAGACCCTCCATTCATTCCCAGTCCACCAGAAAACAAAATATCCATAACACTGTTTTCCAAGAAGCAGTAGACTACACCAGAAAATGCTTCCCTGACAGCTTTCATTTCATGACACAGAAGAAATTCAAAACACTGATTCCACCGAGTTCTCATCTCAAGTAGAAGATGCCTGCTAGAATGCCTCAATAACCGTGGCAAAGCTTCAACCAAAGAAACTATAGATTCCTCAGAAGTCCCTGTGTAGAGAAATTTGAAAAAGAGAGTGTGGGCCTTGGAGATGTTAATATTGAAGTCCACACTCTCAACTTGTAATGGTGCAATGTCCACTATAGAAACTTGCTCTTCATTGTGGACAGTTCTATTCATGATATCACATTGAGGGCAACAGAAACCTCTCAAGAGAAGATCTAATGTTGACACAGGTTGTTCATAGTGCTTGTCCAAGAATAGCTTGCAATGGTCCCCCACATTGTCGGTGTGATCAGTGGTTCCATTTAAGCAAGATAGAAAACCAAGTGAAAAGGCAATACTTTTCCCCACGTTCTCGAGTCCTAAAGCATCCACTGACCTGTAGCAAGCAAACAAGGGACAGCATAGTAAGATATCAACCTAAAATCATGGAACTACATGTATTTAAGAACAAAATTTGAAGGATAGAATCACATGTACTGGATAACAAACAAAATAACTTATTAAAAAACTTTAACTAGAAAAGTACATCTCATCTACAATAATCATGAAAGGGGAAGCAAGTCCACTCACTCAAGTTTCTTAAACATTGCTCCAAGCATCCTAGGACCAGAATATAACACAATTATGGGTAGTGATATAATTGCCTCATTTTTAGTCTCAGCAGTTCCATTACGGATAGCCAAATCAAGGAATTCAAGATCACATCCAGAAGTCAGTCTATTGCCAATCTTAGCACAGACTTGCAACAAAAGATATTCTATCTTGTAGTTTGAACTAGTTTCAGTGACAGCATGACCAACATCCCACATCAGTTTCAACATGCTGATGAGGTCAGCATATGTTGGATGAACAAAATGTGTACCATCACCAATCAACTGAGAGTCATCTTCAAGAAGTTTAGTGTGCCCAGGAAGATTGACTGCACCAACATTAAGACAAAAAGGGTTAGCTACTAAAGTTGAAATAAAGAGACACACAACTTGATTACCATATACTCAGGAAGGTCAAGCATAATCTAAACCTTAAAAACTTGTAAGCTGATGTCAGGGAGAAACAGATCCCTTACGTATACCATTTTTTACAAGCCTAACTGTCCTAATGTTGCAGTCTTGAATATGCTTTGTTCGAGGGATGCTGCTGCAAAATTGCAAGGGTGTATAATTTGGACCACCACAAACAGCTCCATGTGCATGCTAAGTAAGCTAGCTTATCTGGGCATTCGGATTTAGGAATGGGGGTAATTTGTGGTTACTTTTCAGAGCAGTACAGTGCTTATTTATAAATGCTGCTGTCGAAAACGAGAACAGGCAAATCATTCTGTTCAGTTTGGCAAATCAGATCGAGTTTGACACATTATTTCTTCCATGGTCCTTAGTCTCACATTCCAAGCATTTGTTCTGTATTTTTAAACACAACTGTATCTTTGTCTGGGAAGTATTACCAACGTGAAAAGGAAATTAAGAAGTACTCCCTCCGTTCCAATTTATAGGTCGTTTTGGTATTTCTAGATACACATTTTTTATTATGCATCTAGACATATTGTATATCTAGGTACATAGCAAAATCTATGTACCTAGAAAAGCCAAAAACGACCTATAATTTAGGACAGAGGGTGGTAGCACATATTTAGAGCTCTTCCAAGACAAATGAACCTGATGTCTCAAAGACAGATCATAAGAAAATTGCAGCACATAAGGCCCAACAAGACATGCACAAAATGCAAAGTGCTGCTAAATTAAAGACATGCAGAAGTGGAAGGCTCACATTGGAGAAGCATTACAGTATGAAGAGCTTCAAAATACAGTGGCGCGTCAAATGAATGCAAGTTTCTCTGGGCTGTCTGCAAGATTAATAATTTTTAGGATGAAAAAAATACAAGCTAAATCAATAAACATGCAAGTTTCAGTGATTGTTGCCTACCTGTTTATGAATCC